>NC_081417.1:134310010-134565010 GCF_949786415.1 Peromyscus eremicus
TTTAAAGGTGTGCACTACCACAGCCAACTCTTTTTACATTTATTTTTATGTAGATGGGTGTTTGCCTGCATGTGTGTTTGTGAACCGTATGAATGCCTGGTACAAGAGAGACCAGAACCTCCTCTGGCCTCTGGTAACAGAGGCAAGCCACCATGTGGTACTGTGAATTGAACCCAGGTCCTTTGGAAGAATAGCCAGTGCTCTTAACCACTGAGCCATCTCTGCAGTCCCAGATATTGTCTCTTTATCCCAGATATTTTGCCTTTAGGTTCTGGGTCTTTTAAGAAAAGCATCCTGGGGCTGCAGAAATGGCTCAGAGGTTAAGAGCACTGGCTACTCTTCCAGAGGTCTTGAGTTCAAGTCCCGGCAACCACGTGGTGGCTCACAACCATCTATAATGAGATCTGGTGCCCTCTTCTGACCTGCAGGCATACATAATAAATAAATAAATCTTAAAAAAAAAAGAAAGAAAAGAAAAAGGAAAAGCATCTTCACACACACTACAAATATTACAACACACAAGCAATGATGGTAACATGGGGAGGCAGGACTTTAGTTACTGGCCAGCCTGCTGTCCTGTTTCAGTGCGTTCCATAACCTATTCTTCCTAAACAAGATCAAATGGAAAGTCAAGTGAAGCTTAGCTTGCTAAGGCTCGAGCAAGTGAGTAATTCAGGATAAAGATAAACCAATGATTTTTCTCCAGCAATGAGCAATGCTCTGCGTGCTGTCAGCTGGGACGTGGGCGAGGCAGCAGAGGCTGCTGCTGTTTCTCAGGGGTGGCTATTTTGGGAGGCTCATTTATCAATGGTCACGACGGTGCCCTAACGAGTTTATAACTTGTAAGGAGTTTGCTTGCTCTTCTTCGCCGTTTCGATGTGCATTGGCCAGCGAGCACATCTGTATTTGACACTTCCTCACTCCTACCCGCTTCCAGCCCTACTCCACACACAGTGCCTGCCTGTCACAGTGGGGTTAGCAGGGAGGTTGTCAGAACAGGGGTTTGTTTTTTTCTTTTTGGCTTTAAAATTTATATTACATTTATTCATTTCTTTGTGTGTATGTGTGCCATGGGACACATGTGGAGGTCAGAGAACAACTTGAAGGAATTGGTTCTCTCCTCCTGCCATGAGGACTGGAACTTAGGTTTGGGGCAGCAGTCTTTACTATTAAGTCATGTGACTAATCCCACACAGACAGGTTTCTCCTCACCTGTAAATTCTCCTTTCAGAATGCAAGTTTAACTAATTAAAAAAATGTTTTATGTACTACTACTACTACTAGTAGTAGTAGTAGTAGCAGCAGCAGCATATTTTTGTTTGATTTGGTGTTCATCTGTTTGAGACAAGGTGTCACTTGTAGTCCTGGTTGTCCTGGAAGTCTCTGTGTAGACCAGGCTGTCCTCAAACTCACAGAGATCTCCCTGCCTCTGCCTCCAAAGTGCTGGGATCTAGCCTTTTTAGGGTAGCTTTTGTTTGGTTGGTTTTGTTTTAGATTTATTTTTTACTTTATGTATATGACTATTTTGCGTGCTTGTATGTATGTGTACCACATGCCTGTCTGGTGCCCCTGGAGACAAAAGAGGGTATCAAGATTCCCTAGAACTAGAGTTACAGATGGCTGTGAGCCACCTGTTATGGGTTCTATTCTTGGTTACTTTTCTATTGCTGTGACAGAATACCGTGACCAAGGCAACTTAGAAAAGAAAGCGCTTAAGTGGGCTTATGATTTCAGAGGGGTGGAGTCCATGATGTCAGAGCAAAGGGGCAGCTGCGGGCTCACATCTTGACCCACACTCTAGGGGGTCTCCATTGGATATGTTTCCTCTGCCGTTTAAAGAATGAAAAGGCAAAAGAGAAAACACAAAAACAAAAACAGAAACAGAAACAAACAACCCAGCGCAGCAGGTGGGGGTGGGAGGCCTCAAACACCACAGACCCCAGCAGACAGACCAGCAGGTGAAGAAAGGCCTTCACTGGGCTGGGGGTGAGGAAACACACACATGCAGCGGAAGCTCCGAGGAAAAAGACCCTCTGCAAAGCAGAGCGGGACTCAGGAAGCCAAAAAATCCAGTCTCTACTTAAGGGCTGGGATGTTTTTAAGTCTCTGAAGAATTTTCCTCCCCTAACTTAGGGTTGGGCAGTTTGAAAAAAAGACAGGATGGTCGGTTGGCTGACAACTGTGTGTACTATGTCCTGATTCAGGCCTGGAACTTGTTGAACCAGTCCATCAGCCAGGGGCTTCATGGTGGGAGACAAAACATACAAGATCTTTGTTTTAAGCTGCCAGGCTTTTGTCTCAAGTCAGGAGGGAAAGGAAGAAGTTGGCCATCTTGGAAATTCTCCACCTTTATTACTCAGCCACGACCCCTCCCTGTCTGTCTGCCTCCCAGGGAATCTGTCTATTGGTTAGTCTCTCAGTCGGGGGCAGAGAGGAATACAGGAGGCAGGGTGGGAGTGCTGTAAGACTTTGAAACCTCAGAGTTTGCCCCCCCCCCCCCCCCCCCCGTAACACCCCTCCTCCAGCGAGGCCGCACTTCCCAACCCTTACCCAAACTCCAGCTGGGGACCAGGGATTCCAACACCCAGCCTACAGAGGCAGTTCAAACCACCACACTGCACACTCTGGTCCCCGCAGGCTTGTGGCCTTATCATGATGCAAAATGCCTAGAATCCATTTTTAAAAGTCCCCATAGTCTTCCACAGCCTCAACACTGTTTAAAAGTCCAAAGTTCAAAGTCTCTTCTGAGACTCAAAGCAATCTCTTAATTGTAATCCCCTGTTGCAATGAACAACTTTGGGGGATCCCTGGTACCCTTGAATCGTATTTGTAGCAGTTTTCATTTGTTATTCCTTTTTTAGGAATAGAAAATTTCAATTTGCGTGCTGGAAGCTCAGCTGGGTGGGGTCTTGCCCAGAGAGCAACCCTCCCCCATCCCTCTTCTGACCTCCTGAGGTATTGCACACACACACACACACACACACACACACACACACACACACACACTTAAAAAGAAAAATATATATACACACACACACATATATATATATATTGTTTTTGAGACAGGGTTTCTCTGTGTCATCCTGGCAGTCCTCACACTCACTCTGTAGACCAGGCTGGCCTCAAAGTCAAGAGATCCACCGGCCTCTGCCTCCCCAGTGCTAGGACAAAAGGCATGTGCCACTACTGCCTGGCAAAGTATTTTTTAAGAGAAAGCTTGAAGGCACAGACTGAGGGTGAAGGGCGATGGCTGAGCGGGATAGCACTTAGCACTGAAGTGTAAGGCCCCGAGTGTAGGTCCCAGAACCCACACATAGTGGGACACAGGAACGT
The DNA here is from genome assembly GCF_949786415.1 of Peromyscus eremicus. Lineage (NCBI taxonomy): Eukaryota > Metazoa > Chordata > Mammalia > Rodentia > Cricetidae > Peromyscus > Peromyscus eremicus. Next base: position 134,313,344 of record NC_081417.1, read on the forward strand.
GGGCCTACAAGCCCATCTCTCCCATGGCCAGACGGGAGGCACAGGCACGGTTCCTGGGAGTTTGTGGGCCAGCTAGCCTGATACACACAGTGGCCAACACCCAGGGACTCTGTCTCAAACAAGGAAGACGCTAAGAACCTACATCCAAAGCTGACCTTTGACCTCCACATGTGCACTGTGGCACACAGCCCCCCACCCATACACAAAGATTTAAAGCACACACTGAGAAAAATACTTAGTAACTATATGACAGGCAAAATATTTTACCTATAGCACATAAGGAGATATGATAAATTGATAAGAAAAGGATAAGCCACTTGCAAACTGGCCCAGAGTTATAAAAAGACCAGTCATAAACAAATTGGAAGTCAAAAGATATATTCAACACTAGTAATAATCAGAAGGGGCTAAATCAATGACAAGATCTACTTTTTTTTTTTTCTTTTTTTTTTTTTTTTGGTTTTTCGAGACAGGGTTTCTCTGTGTAGCTTTGCGCCTTTCCTGGAACTCGCTTTGGAGACCAGGCTGGCCTCGAACTCACAGAGATCCGCCTGGCTCTGCCTCCCGAGTGCTGGGATTAAAGGCGTGCACCACCACCGCCCGACCAGATAAGTTCTACTTTCTTATTGAACTGAAAAGTTTCAGAAGTAGATACTGCTTTGTTGGACTAAAGTGAGGGAAATAACCCGTGTAATTCATGATAGGAGTATTAACTGACAGAGAAAAGTATTAAGAACTTACCAATCAAAGAGATTCTGAAATAGCTTGAGAGTGGTGGTGCATGCCTTTGATCCTAGCACTGGGGAGGCATAGGAAAGCAGATCTGTGAGTTCAAGGCCAGCCTGGTCTACACAGCAAGTTCCAGGACAGCCAGGGCTACATAGAGAAATTCTATCTTGAAAAATAAAAAAAAGACATGAGTGGGGGGCGGAGAGAAAGAGTACAAAATCTATTCTTTTGTTTTGTTTTTTGAGACAGGGTTTCTCTATGTAGTTTTGGTGCCTGTCCTGGATCTCGCTCTGTAGACCAGACTGGCCTTGAACTCACAGAGATCCACCTGGCTCAGCCTCCCGAGTGCTGGGATTAAAGGCATGCACCACCGCCGCCCAGCTTCTTTTCCATTTTATTTATTTTATATGTATACAGTCTTCTGGCTGCCTATATGCCTGCACACCAGATCTCATTATAGATGGTTGTGAGCCACCATGTGGGTGCTGGGAATTGAACTCAGGACCTTTGGAAGAACAGCCAATGCTCTTAACCTTTGAACCATGTCTCCAGCCCCACCCCACCCCCTTTTTTTAAAGACATGGTTCACTCTGTAGCCCAGGTTAGCCTCTAACTCTTGGTAAGCTTCCTGCCTCAGTGTCCTAAGTGATGTGATTGCAGGCGTAAACTACCACACCCAGTTAAAACAAAGTTTCTAACAATGAAAAGTAGAAGATAATTATAGATATCCAAATTGTTTTGTTTTGTGTTTATACGACCAAATACCCAAGGTTATGTAACTTATAAAGAAAAAAAGCTTACAATTTTGGTCTCAAGGCTGTAGACTATATCACATGGTAAGATGTGGGAAGCCTACATGAATAAGTATTTCTTCTGGTCTCTTTCTCTTCTTAGGAAGCCACCAGGATTCAATCATGGGAGATCTGCACCAAAGACCTTACATAACCCTAATCACCTCTCAAAGTCCTCCTTCTAAATGTCAGTCAGATTCCATTCCCATTCTCCTAAGAACTCACAATGAGGATTAAATTTCAACACACAAACCGCTAGGGACACACTCAAACCACAGCAATATCTGATAATAGAAGAATGATTAAATGAATTATGAGCAAGTTTGTGCAGGGTATGTGTGTGTGGTGTGAGGGTGGGGGTGTGGTGTGGTGTGTGGAGATGAGGTGTGGGGGGGTGTGGAGGGGTGTGTTGGGGTGTGTGGTGTGTGTGGATGTGGTATGGGGGTGTGTGGGGTGTTATGTGTGAGGGATGGATGTGGTGTGTGTGTGTGTGTGTGTGTGTGTGTGTGTGTGTGTGTGTGTGATGTGGATGTGTGTGTGGTGTGGTGTGTGTGTGGATGTGGTGTGGTATGGTGGTGGTGGTGGTGTGTGTGTGTGTGTGTGTGTGTGTGTGGTGTGGTGTGTGGGGTGGGGTTTGTGTGGATGTGGTGTGTATGGGGGATTGGGGTGTATATGTGAGGGATAGGTGTGGTGTGTGTGTGGTGTGTGTGGGTGTATGGTATGTGTGGATGTGGTGTGTGTGGGGGTGTGGTGTGTATGGATGTGATGTTGGGGGGGTGGGGGTGTATATGTGAGGGATGGGTGTGGGATGTGTGTGTGGTATATGAGGAAGTGTGGTGTGTGTGTGGTGTGTGTGGTGTGGATGTTTGCAAGTGAAATAATGACAAAAAGAAGTAAAGATTTCAAGCTTAACTAAGGATGGCCCTGAAGAAGCGGCTGGATAGAGCGGAAAGGGGAGACTCACCCTCTGCTGTGAGGCTTCTTTTACTGTCTGAATTTATTTCAATCAACTTGAACTGCTCTTTTTTTTCTTCTCTCTTTCCCTCTTTCTCTTTCTTTTTCTTTCTTTCTTTTTTCCTTCCTTCCTTCCTTCCTTCCTTTCTTTCTTTTTTTCTTTCTTTCTTTCTTTTTTTTTTTTTTTTGGTGGTGGGGACAGGTCTCACTATGAGGTATAAACTGGTTTCAAATTTGTAATCCTTCTGCCTCAGCCTCCAAATTCTACAATTACAGGAGTGTACCACCACACTTCCATCATGAAAGACTTTTGTAACTAAGAAGCAAAGAAAGAAATCTGGGCATTGTGTCTCATGGCTGTAATCCCAGAACTCCGAAGGCTGAGGCAGAAGGATTGCAATGAGTTTGAGGTCAGCTGGGGCTATACAATGTGTTCTAGAACAGCCTAGGGTAGGGACTCCATCTCAAACGCAAAAGAAAGGGTTGGAGAGATGGCACAGTGGTTAAGAGCACATGCTGTTTGTGCAGAGATCCAGGCATCAGTTTCCAGCCCCTAAATGGAGCTCACAACCACCTGTAATTCCAGTTCCAGGGATTTTCTCACCCTCTGCTGACTTCTCTGGGCATTGCATGCACAAAGTGCACACACATTAGTGCAAAACACTCAAACACATACAAATGAATGCATTTTTTAAAAGACAAAAGAAGAGAGGACTGACCTTCAAAATTTTAATAAACATTCAAATTAAAAAAAAAATTGAACCGGGCGGTGGTGGCACACGCCTTTAATCCCAGCACTCAGGAGGCAGAGGCAGGTGGATCTCTGTGAGTTCAAGGCCAGCCTGGGCTACAGAGTGAGTTCCAGGACAGCCAGAGCTACACAGAGAAACCCTGTCTCTAAATAAATAAATAAATAAATAAATAAATAAATAAATAAATAAACAAATAAATAAAATTACTGAGCTGGGGGTTGGGGAGACAGCTTAGTAGCAGTGAAGGAGCTTGCTGAGCAAACAGGAGGACCTGGGTTCGGTTCCCCAACCAGGTAAAACCCTGAGTTTTTCTGTGCCTGTGACCTCAGCTCTGAGAGGCACGACCAGAGAACCCTGGGGTGACAGGGGGCTCCCTGGCTGGACAGTCTAGCCAATCCATGAGCTCCAGGTCCAGGGAGAGATCAAGGAACACTTGATTTGATTTCTGGCCTCTGCAGATCCATGTACGGACGTGCATACACACACACACTCACCCCAAATCCTAAACTGTAAGACAGCCGTTGTGAGACCTGAAGTCTCGTAGGCTTTGGAGAGCAATCTGATGTCTTGTATTCCTAGGAACTGATTATACTTGGACAAGGAGAGTGGACTTATCCAAGGAATTTATCCAGGGAGGCAAATACATGTCACTCTTTTTTTTTTTTTTTTTTTTTTTTTTTTTTTTTTTTGGTTTTTCGAGACAGGGTTTCTCTGTGTAGCTTTGCGCCTTTCCTGGGACTCACTTGGTAGTCCAGGCTGGCCTCGAACTCACAGAGATCCACCTGGCTCTGCCTCCCGAGTGCTAGGACTAAAGGCGTGTGCCACCACCGCCTGGCACATGTCACTCTTAACTCCTTCTTGAATACTGAATTTTCGCCATGAGGATATATTTCATAGGAATATTTCATATTTCTAGACTTTGTCCTGATGGTAAACCATAAACATTAGCTAATGCCTAGCCATAAGGATGTTCTTTGCACCATGATTTCTAATAGTGGAAAGCTGTAAGCAATATTTCAATATCTAACACGAGCAAACTTCCCGAATGAACTACAGTGCATGGAAAATGGGGGTCGGGGGTGATGACTCGGTCAGCAAGGGCCTGCTGTGCAAGCCTGAAGGTCTAAGTCAGGGTCCCCCAGATAGTGGTGCAGGACTGTAGCCACAGCGCTGGGGGCGTGGGCTGTAGCCACAGCGCTGGGGGCATGGAGAGAGCAGATTCCTGGAGCTCACCAACCAGCCAGCCTAGTGGAATCGGTTAAGAGACCTTGACTCAAAAACTGAGGTTTAGGGAGGAAGAGGCAGGCCAATCTCTGTGAGTTTGAGGCCAATCTGATCTACATAGAGTTCCAGGACAGCAAGGGCTACGTAGTGAGACTCTGTCTCAAACAAACAAACAAACAAACAAACAAACAAACAAACAAGTAAGGTGGAGATTAACTGAGGAGTACACCCAGTCACCAGTGTCAACCTCTAGCCTCTGCACACATGTGCACATGCGTGAACACCTGCACCACCATGTACAACCCCCACACATGAACACACATAGAATAGCGATATTGTACTTTCAAATGACTTTGTAGAAAAATGTGTATTATATGGAAAAATGGCCAAAATACATAAGAAGATCAAATTTAAAATATATATAATAGGGTCAGTGAGATGGCTCACCAGGTAAAGGTGCTTGTCCCCAAGACTGGTTGGTGACTTAAGACCTACCGATTAAAAGGAGTGAACTGACTTCCACACAAACATTGTGGCATTCGTGAACCCACTCCCCACACAATAAGTAAATAAACAAATAAAGGTAATAATGTATGTATATGTGTGTATATGTATGTATATATACGTATGTATGTATTATGTATGCTAAGATTGTAGCACAGACTGTAATCTTAACACTAGAGAGGCTGAGGCTACCCTGGACTGCTGAATAAGTTAGTGGTGATTATGTAGTAAGACTCTGCCTCCAAAGGGAGAAAAAAAAAGCTATCAACTCTGTCTATTTGTCTATCAGTGCCTAACTAACATCATTGACTCAACACATCCCACTGCTGCCTCCAAAGTGTCACAGTAACTTTGCTACAGTTTAGTTTTTTTGTTTTTTTTTTTTACATTTAAATTTTGATTGAAACTTTAAAAGTTAACACCACTTTTTAAAATTCTCCTTTTCCCTACTTCATTCTTTGTCTTTTTAATGACAAAAACAATTCATGAGCTAAGCATCTATCTATTTACAGTTTTACTACGTTTTGCTTATTTCTTTTTTGTGTGACACACGTGTATGAGTGCACTAGTGCTGTGTTGCCTAAGTGGGTGTCAGGATACAACTTGTGACAGTCAGTTCTCTCCTTCCACCATGGATGACCCAGGGATTGATCTCAGGGCCTCAAGCTTGACAGCAAACACCTTTACCCCCCTGAGCCATGTACAGTTTTAGATAGGCAGGCAGGCAGATAAATAGACAGATAAACAATCTAAGGAAATGGATACCAAGAGGCCCAGTGAAAATAGAACTTGCTAAAAAAAAAAAATCAAGAATTTCAAATTGGCAACAGCCCAACACTGAATCAAGGGTGGGGCTCCTGTGTGGCTACAATTTATATATTCCCAAAGCCAGCCCTATGCAGAAGTCAGCCTGGGCTGTGAAGAGCTCTGGGAAATCTCTGCTCTGGTCCAGTCCAATCAGAAAGAACAAAGCTGACATCTCAAATATAAGCCCTACCAGGTGCCCCATGGACCAAATCTCCATCTTGAAAATCGAAGGAATCCTACCTGCAGTCACACAGAACTCATCGTGATAAGCCGTGTGACAGGCAATGTTTGTTGAACACTGACGATGTACCAGATTTTAACCATTTTGCATGGCTAATACTTTGAAATCCTTACAGTAGCCTCATAGTGAAGAAACTATAATTGAACTAGTTTGGAGCTGAAGATATGGGATCAAAGAGGGCCAATGACTTACCTAAGGTCACATGGCTAGTGAGTATGAAGCATGCTGTTTGATCATCCTGGATCATCCTTGATTTCAGCCATTATTCTAATCTCCCAGGCCCACAGTACAATGTGTGGCAACACCTACGATGTATACTTACACACATACACAACATTTGTACAGTATATATATTATACAAAGACCAGTTCTCCTGCTTGGGTACAACCTTTTAGTGTTTCCATGACAACCAATGCATGTATCTAAGAACACTTCCCCTCTGCCCCCGGACTCCTGTTTGTCAGTCAGACCATCGCTGGGTCTCCATAGTAAAGAGCCCATCTCTGGAGACCCTAAATGCCTAGAGGGGGATGCCTTATGCCTGGGGCCTGGACCCAGTCATACCACCCTAAGTTTCAGAAATGGGCTATCCTCATGTTCTGGTCCTCAGATTTTCTGTTTCCAAGATTACTACAAACTCTTCCAGGAAGATGACGAGTTATCTATCCACCTTCAGAGCTGCACATTTTAGGGTGTCTGAAAGAGCCCTGTGGTCTGAAGTATATCTATGCGCTCATCAGAGTCTTTATCTGTAATATTTTGAGTCTATACAAAAGTGACATGAGAGCAATAACAGCAAAAGCAAGGGCTGGAGTTATAGCTCGGTGATAGAGCACTTGACTAGGATACATGAGGCCCTGGGTTCTAGCCCCACAAAAGGAGAGAGAAAACTGTATTGTCAACACATATGCTGGACAATGTTCTCAGCAGTACTTGAGATGTCTTGTTATATTCAGTCCTTGCAGCATCCTCATACAGGAGGTTCTGGTTATAAATGAACAAACAGGAAGGTTATTTGACTTGTTCGAGGGAGGTCACACAGTGGGAGGGGTCAACGATGTAGTTGTGATGGCATTTATCTCCCTGTGTGCCTTCCGTGCCCTTGCTGGGCTGTAATACTACAAGGGAGAACCTTTTGGTCTCTGCCCGGCTCTTCCACCCACCTTCCCTTCAAAAACCCTTTAGGGCCGCTCAGAAACCCTTCCGAGTGAACCCACAGTCCCCTCTGCTGGCAGCTGCTTTTCACTGCAGGCTGTCCCTGACCTTGAATGGCCTCTATTAGTTGAGATGCCTCTGGCTTGGAGCCATACCAAGCAGCTCTGGCTATCTGAAGGGGAAAGGGTGGGGGCGAGAGATGAAGACGGGGAGGGAGGTGGGGACAGCCAGGGATGACAGGTTAGAAGCGTTATGTGATATCTCAGGGACACTGAGAAAGGGTTGAACAACCAAGAGATTGTCACAGAAGGAAAGGGCAGGTCTCAATTCTCACAGTTGGAGATCATGTGACTGTCTTCATATAGCATCCTTATCCAGGTGACTCATCTCTAACAAGAGATCCCTGTGTCTCTCCATTCAAAGTTCCAGACTACCAGGACATAGCAGTTGATTGGGCCAGGCTGGGCCCTGTGTATCTGGTTATGGACTCCCACAGGGTCATGGACGTATCTAAGACCAAGGATGCTGTTCCCGACATTGAACAGCCGGAATGGCACTGGCAGGGACCCATCAGAAGTCATTGACCAATCTCTAAGCAGTGTGCTAAAAGTTCTATGCTGTGCCAGGCCGGAGGGAAGGGAAACAGAGACTCCACTAGTAGCTCATGTGACAGCTTGTAGGAAGTGGCTCCATGCATACCAAGGGATACTGAAGCGCTTCTGTGTGTTGACCATCAGTGTGACTGTTCTGATGTGGATTCAGCCCCTCCACCCTATACTAACCCAATTGACCATCTCTACTCTCGGAGCCATCGGGGAAGCCCTGGGTGAGGGATGCCATCCTAAGCCATTCTCTCAGGTATTGTGGGTCTGTGAAACACTGCTACATTGTTCTGCAGATGACCAGACAGCAACGTGACATGTTTCTTAACAAGGGTCTCAGGGAGCTCATGGCTCCTGATCTTTAGTCTCTGTACCCTAGACTTAAAGTTTCAAAGTTTTATTTATTTGTTTGTTTGTTTTTGTGTGTACATGTGTGCATATGTATGCCATGCTGTGTGTGTACAGGTCAAAGAATAACTTATGGAAGTAGGTTCTCTCCCACATCATGGGTTCTAGGGACAGAGTCAGGTCGTCAGTCTTGGTGGCAGATGCCTTCACCCATGGAGCCATCTCACAAGCCTAAATTTTGTTTTTGGTTTTTGGTTTTTGAGACAGAATTTCTCTGTGTGTAGCCCTGGCTGTCCTGGAACTCACTCTGTAGACCAGGCTGGCCTAGAACTCAGAGATCCATCTGCCTCTGCTTCTCAAGTGCTGGGATTAAAGGTGTATGTCATCACCGCTGGCTAACAAGCCTAAATTTAAGGTTTCTAAACACACTCTCCAACCTAATGACTATGGCCTACATAAGATTAATTAAATTTAAATTAAATGGAGTTTAAAATTCAGTCACTTGCCAGGTGGTGGCAGTGCACACCTTTAGTCCCAGCACTCAGGAGGCAGAGGCAGGGGGATCTCTGTGAGTTCAAGCCTGGTCTGCAAATCGAGTTCCAGGACATCCAGAGCTGTTACACAGAGACACCCTGTCTCAAAAAACCAAAAATAAATAAATAAGTAATGAAATTCAGTCATTTATTTGCACTAGCCATAGTTCAAATGCTCACTAATCACACATACCCAGTGGCTACCTTCCTGGGTGGGACAAACATAATATTTCAGTGCTTGGGCTATAAGAATCTATCTTCTGTAACTCTCAGTAATTGACTGCACTAATTATTGTTCTCCTTGCTATGACAAAATACCCAACAAAAGCAAATCATCTAAGAAAGGGTTTATTTTAGCTCATATTCAAGGGTGCTGTCTGTCATAACAAGGAAAACACAGCAGTCGGAGCGCAAGGCAGCTGGGTACCATTCCATCCGCAGTCAGGAAGCAGAGAGATGGGTGCTGCTGCTCAGCCTCCCTCGTTTTCCTTTGTGCTCAGTGGTCCAGGATCCCAGACCATGAAATGATGCCACTCACATTCAGGGTGAGTCTTCCTTGCTCAATTAAACCTTTCTGGAAACATCCTCATCGAATAACCTAGATGTGGGTTTCCATGGTGATTCCAGAGGCCAAACTTCACCTTAGAACAGCCACACTGCTTGTTAAGACACTGAAGACTTCTGAACCCACGAGGTAAGTTACCGCTTCCCCCGGGCACATCTGCCAGGGCCAGGGTGGAAGGAGGTGTGGAGAAGAGCTAGAGACAAAAGACGTAGTGGCAGTATCAACTAGAGAGAGAGTAAGGCTGCTGTGTCCTTGAATGGCCAGTGTGACGGTTACTCGTGATTGTCAATGTGGTGCCTGGATTTAAATCTACGCAGCCTATGGGTCAGCTGCGATACAACTGGGAAGTGAGTTACACTGCTCTTTTTGAAGAGAGGTCAGAACATTATGAGCTAATCCCTTGATGTCTCTCGTTTTAGACGTTTCCTGGCTGTGATGAATACCCGAGAGAAACAACTAAAAGAGAGATTTATTTTACATCATGATCTCAAAGGTCCAAGATTGAATGAATCCATGGCTTTGGCCCTAAGGCCAGGCAGAACAGTATGACAGTAGAAGCATGTGACAGAGGCTGCTCACCTCGTGGTGACCAAGAAGCAGTGACGTGCTAGTTTCTTCCTTTCTCCTCTTTTATTCCATCTAGATCCCCACCCTATCAGATGGGAGCTTCACATTCAACACATGTTCCCCTCCCTTAAATGGCTGGAGCCTTTATCAGCCGACTCAGACTCACCAGTAGGTTATAGTAACCGGTGATGCCGGTAGGCTCTGGGCGGCAGGAGAGGGCCACCTTTATTTCTTTGTACAGCAATGGAAGGAGAAACAGTTGCCACAGCAGCGAAAACACCAAGGCGGAGGCGGGCCACCCCAGTTCTCCCAGCAGTGAGGGTGACCGCAGGCACTCCAGTAGCCTCAGCAGCGTGGCACTCTTGGTCTCTAGCTCTGGCTGTGGCAGCAGCAGCAGGAGACTTCAGGCATCTATGCTGCAACCTCAGCAACAAGGTGAACTCCTGGGTTCCTGCGGGGCAGTAGCAACGCTGCTTCTAAGGGTGGCCGGAGCCAGAGTGGCACTTACGAAGGTGACACACGGGCTCTGGAGAGCATCATTTCGTTGTTTGGTTGGTTTTTGGTTTTTGGTTTTTTCCTTCCAGCCTCAAGATGATGGCAGCTTCCTACACTTAGGGGTTTCTGGGTAACCTCACGACCTACACTTCTTCCCCCAGCTCTTCCAACACTTGTATCCAGTCCCTGGTATTGCGTTCCTTCTCCAAAATTCTGGAAGGGATTTTGTTTTCCTTGGAATGCGAGGGGAAGTGATGGTGTTGCTTCCCCAGCAAAGCCTTTCGTGGCAAGTGCGCCTCTTCCACCCTGTTTTCACTGGCTAGAGACCCTAGGAGAGCAGAGCTCAACCTGTGGGTCGTGACCCCTCCGGGGGTCAAATGACCCTTTCACAAGGGTCGCATATCAGATATTTACATTACGATTCATAACAGGAGCAACATTACAGTTATGAAGTAGCAGGGAAAAGAATCTCATGGTTGGGGGTCCCCACAACACGAGGGATTGTATTAAAGGGTCACTGCACCGGGGAGGTTGAGAACTGCTGCCCTGGGGAATGGTACAACTACAAGCAAGCAGGATCCAAGATCTGTAAACCCCCCAAAGGGTGGAGAGCCATTTATCAACCGGGCACTGACTGTAGACTGCACACAAACAAGAATTAATAATAATCTGCCTCTGAGTCACGCTGACTGTGGGTCTATTTGTTACAGCAGCTCAGCCTCTGCCCGATGACAGCCAGGATTAATACATGACGGGAATGTAGTGCTTACTAATGGCAGGCACTCGCTGAGCACTTTATCCCTGCTGAATCTTCACACTCAAGTGCTTCCTGTTACCCACGTGTAGGCTAGGACACCAAATTGCACAGAGATTAAGTGTGTTGTGCAAGATTTGTCTGACTTGAAAGCGTGGGTGCGTGGGGATCATTTCTGCTTGTCTCCATCCTGATTTACCCTGCTCTGCAGGAAGCTGTCTGATTACGTCGCTCTGGCTTTCCCTTAGGGTTGGCCAGCGCGATACACGTAGGAGCGAGGCACATGGAACAGAGGAGAGGGAGGTTTTGTTCCGCCCACTGCAAGCTCTCTGTCAGGCTACCTGATAGAACTGGCTGTGTTCCTTTGCCAGAGGCCACAGCTCCCATCAGAAAGCCATCTGGGATGGCAGAGCTCGCTGGTACCGGCTCTCCACGGTCTTAGCTCTAGGGGCACTTGACAGTATTTTGTTAATTTCTCTCAACCCGATGCACCTGTGCAAAGAGTTCCCCTTATCTTCAATTGATGAAAACAGTGATAAATGATGATTAATGATGATCCCTGTGATGGTTAGCGTTAATTGACCGGCTCTACACCAGTGTTTCTCAACATATGGGTCACAACCCCTTTGGAACCTAAGACCACTGGAAAACACAGATATTTACATTATGATCCCTAGCAGTAGCAAAATTACAGTTATTAAGTAGCAACGAAAATAATTTTATGGTTGGGGGTTGGTCACCACAACATGAGGAACTGTATTAAAGAGTCGCAGCATTAGGAAGGTTGAGAACCACGGCTCTAGGTTCACCTAGGAGACAAGCCTCCAGGCACACCTAGGCATGGACTATTAAGATTAGGTTAGCCTTTGGGCATGTCTGTGAATGTTTATCTTGATTAAGTTAATTGAGGTGGGGTGGCCCCCGGACTGGGCTGGGGTCCTGGGACACACCAGAAGGAGGAGGCTAGCTGAGCACAATATTCCTTGCTTTCTGCTTTCCGACTATAGATGTGAGCAGATGCCTCAGGCTCCAGCCAGTGCCTGCCATGGACTGTGAACCACAAGGAGCCTTTTCTCTTTTCACTTCTTCTTTTTTAAATTTTATTATTTATTTGATGTGCACTGGTGTTTTTGCTTGCATGTATGTCTGTGTGAAGGTGTTGGGTCCCCTGGAACTAGAGTTCCAGACAGTTGTGAGCTGCCATGTGGGTGCTGGGAATTGAACCCCAGTCCTCTGGAAGAACAGTCAGTGCTCTTAATTACTGAGCCCCCCTCTCTCTGTCTCTCTCTCTCTCTCTCTCTCTCTCTCTCTCTCTCTCTCTCTCTCTCTTGTTTTTTCAAGACAAAGTTTCTCTGTGTAGCCCTGGCTGTCCTGGAACTCACTCTGCAGACCAGGCTGGCCTCGAACTCACAGAGATCCACCTGCCTCTGCCTCCGGAGTGCTGGGATCAAAGGCATGCGCCACCACCGCCCGGATCTGCCTTTTCTCTTTTAAGCGGTTTTTGTCAGGGTGTTTCATCATAGCAGTGTGACAGGCAGCTACTAACATGACGCCTTTGCGTGCTGTTTGCAGGCAGCGCCCTGACAGTACAGCACCCTGGGTTTTTAGAAACTTCAGGCACCTCAGTTTTTTGTCACTCACATCTTCCTTGGCAGGAGCACCCATCTTTCTGACTTGGGACACCTGCTGTGGGAAGAGTGGGCTTTGCTTCAGATTGTAGATGCAGGCAAGTGTCCAATGCAGGCAATGTAGATGCAGGCAAGTGTCCAATCAGAGGGTTGCATCCTGCTGCCTTCAGTGATGCACTCGGAGGTTAGCCTGGGTCCCCATCAGAATGCTGAGTGACAGCCCTGGGAAAGAGAAGCCCTCTTGTTTTCTGTAAGACTCCAGCCCAAGATGCTGGCAGAGATTGTATCGTTTATGTTGATTTCAAGAAAGAAGGCAAGACTAAGGAGACAAGGCTGAGTCTCAGTTAAATACTATTCATATTGAGTAAGCCCCTAGGTCCAGCTATCCCTAAAGTCCAATCTACTCCTGGATTTTTCCACCCTGAGCTATTAAATTCCCCTTTCTTAACCTAATCCACTGTGCTCGGGTTTTCTGTCCCTTGCAATCAAGCATGATAACGGAGAAATATGTAGAACTCATACATGTTCTTTGCAAGAAAACAGTAACCACCTCTATCTAAGAAATGGGGTAAAGAAAAAGAATGCTTTTGCATGTGATGCAGGGTAGCCTTAAGAAATTAAAAGAGAGGCAGCAAGGGCAGGTTTGGGAAAGGACATGTGCCGTGGTGGTTCCTGGGGATTGAGAGAACGAATAGACGGTGGCGTTAGGTCACTGCTCTGGAATAAGCCAGTACTGACTAACTGCCACCCAGAGATACTTTGCTCAAGATTCACATTAGCATGGAACTGGGGAGGGAGGCAGTAGACAGATAGGAGTAGGGTCATAGAGGGCGACAGAGACCCCGGAATGATTGATTTGTACTTGAGAAATTAAAAACGAAATCGTGCTTAGCAAACATGGGCAAAGGAAGGAACTGGGCTCTGGTGACCTCATTCTCTCCCAGACACAAAGAGACAGTGTAATATCTAGGACCCAGGGGAATTCCAGCTGTCACCAGGTTGCACTAGCCACGGTGGAGAAAACCCAGGGAGTCAGAGGCATTATCCATCACATGGGCACTGTTCAGGACCCAGAGGGAGAGGAACGATAGCTTTTTGGTGAAGCCAATTGAAGTGGCCAGTGCTCTCTCCTCACCAGAACCTTCTGGGCCCACAGCCCACTTAAGGGCTTCCTATACAGCCGCACTGTCTTCTGGCCCCTCCTCCTCCTACACAGAACAGGTGTTTGCCAAAGTGCAAGGCTGAGAACAGCAGAGCCATGACAAAACTCCAGAATTTTTGACTCTGTGTGTGTGTGTGTGTGTGTGTGTGTGTGTGTGTACAGGTGTGTGCACATGTGTAAGCTTTTAAACGTGGAGGTCCAACGTGTTGAATGCCTTCTTCAGAAAAATCTCAATCATATTTTTTAAAAAAGATTTTATATTATTATTATTGTTGTTGTTGTTGTTATCGTTGACAGGGTCTCACTATCTAGCTCTAGCTGGACTAGAACTTGCTGTGTAGACCAGGCTGGCAATGAACTCACAGGGATGGCCTGCCCCTGTTTCCTGAGTGCTGGGATTGCAGATATGCACCACCATACCCGGCAATTTTTATTAGAATTAATTATGGGTATGTGTGTAAGTATGGTGCACACGAGTGCAGATTCCTACAGAGGAGGGATCTAGAGTTACAGGCAGTTGTGAACCACCTGACATGGACACTGGGAATCAAACTCAGATCCTTTAAATGAGAATGAACAAGCTCTTAATCACTGAGCTATCTCTCTGGCCCCCTCATTATCATTATCATTATTATTGTTGTTGTTGTTACTATTATTGAGACAGTGTCTCTCACTGGCCTAGAGCTAGCTAAGTAAGTTAGGCTAGCTGGCTAGTGAGCCTCAGGGACCCCAGTCTCCCCAGCACTGAGACTAGACACATACTACCCACCTGGGTTTTTGCACTGTACTGGCTGGTCCAGCCTCCCCATCCTAAGTTCCAGAACTTATATTGAAATACTCTCTGGTTGGTTTGCAGCTGCTTCACAGGAGACCTCGACCCACCAGTGTACTCCACTCCTTCTAGGTACACAGGACAGCCAGTGGTGGCAAGGGAGGCATCTGAACTGAAACAAAGGTTGGAATCCTAATTTTGTTGCCGATGAGCTTTGTGATAACGGACAAGCTGTTCCCCTTCTTGAGCCTCTATTCACTACCAGGAAGTAATGATACCTACTGAAATTCTGTTGCCTATGCACCAGTATATTTCAAGCGGTTCTGGAAAAGATCAAAATACTTCCAAACTAAGTGGTAAACAGATGACCATAGCCTTTGGCACCCCATCACTTTTACTTCTCCTTTGTCTGTCCCCACTTGATCCAAGAAGCCAAGTGTTAACTCTTGGCCAAACAGAGAGTTGAGACCTTCATCTAACCCTAAAGCCACCATCCACTGCTGCTGGTTGTCTTAGGGGTTTTGTTGCTGTGATAAGGCACTATGACCAAAATCCAAACCAAAAAACCTTGGAGAGGAAAAAGTTTATTTCAGTTTACAACTCTCAAGCCACAATCAATCACTAAGGTCAGGGCAGGAACCTGGAGGCAGGAACTGAAGCAGAAGCCGTGGAGGAACACTCCTTTCTGTCTCGCTCCTCAAGGCTTGCTCAGTCTACTTTCTCATACCATCCAGGACCACCTGCCCAGGCACAGCACCACCAACAGTAAGCTGGATCTTCCCACGTCAGTCATTAAGAAAACGCTCCTAAAAGCTTGCCAAGAGGACAATCTGGTGGACACATTTTCTCAGTTGAGGTTCCCTCTTCCCAAATGATTTTAGCTGTGTCAAGTTAACAAAACACTAGCCAGAACACTGGTAGTGTAAGAACCTAAGTGGGTTGTTGCTTTGTTTGTTTGTTTGAAGACAGAATTTCTCTGTGTAGTCCTGGCTGTCCTGGAACTCACTATGTAGACCAGGCTGGCCTCAAACTCAATCCACCTGCCTCTGTTCCCCAAGTGCTGAGATTAAAGGTGTGTATCACCACTGCCCAGCATTATTGCCTATTTTTAATATCGCCCTTGAGTGTGGTCATCTTTGAGACTGAGATGACACAGGTAAAGAACAGCAGAGTCTGAAAACTGGGCAATGGTGGCGCATGCCTTTAATCCCAGCCCTTGGGAGGCAGAGGCAGGCAAATCTCTGAGTTTGAGGCCAGCCAAGTCTACACAGAGAAACCCTGTCTCAAAAAAAACAAAAACAAAACAAAACAAAAAAACCTAAACAAATGAACGAAAAACACTGGTAGAGTCTGGCGCACAGTAAAGCAACTCAGTCCACACCAGCTGTAACTACTTTAAACAGCAAACCCCAGGACAGGAGCTCAGGGTCAAGCAATGTGAGCAGGTGCAGATGGGTTGGGATTGGCGGTTTGGGAACAGTACGGGGTCCCAAGATGGTTCCAAGGCAAGGCTGCCTAGGCAGTCTGATCCAGGAAATGGGTATAGTCAGGACAGCCACATACTGGCCCCTTCACAGTTGAGAAGGACTCGCTGTACTTACTACTGCCTCCTCTCTGTGATGCTGGGGTGTCTCATTTCTCCAAGACAAGCATCTCCTAGTAGACTTTGCCTTTCAAAAACCAAAATTCGAATCTATGTTCACATTATGCTTTGGACATGAAATAGCTCTCAAAAAGGTTGTACATTGAAGGTTTGCTCCTTAAGGCCGTGTTCAGAGGAAGGACTTTTGGAAAGCAATTCTATCTTGAAGGCTTTACCTAATTGACAGATCCATTGATGGATTATTGTGTTGTTTTTAAGGGAAGAACTTCCATGTTTTCATTTACAGGAAGACTTTTACAGCTTCTCTTTGTGATACCCGCATCACCAACATTACTATTCTGGTTGGGACTATTAAGTAAAAGAAGAATTACTTAAACATACTCACTACCATGGCTGGTCTCAGTGACTAGGGGGCAGATGGTGTATACAGAGTGGACATGCTGGACAAGCAGATGGTCTAACAGGACAGAAGGCTAGAAAGGAATGGCAGGGAATGTTGTGATAGTAATCAGAACAGCCCACAACTTAAAACTTATTGATTCCACATTTCTGGAATTTTCTATTTGGTTTTTGGGGGCTTCAGTTGACTGCAGGGAATGGAAATTATGGACACTAAAGCCATAAGGATGAACTACTGTAAAGCTCTAACGCAAAGTCATCTTTCAACAAACTAAGCTATTGTTTAGGGGCTCAGGAGTCCAAGAAAAGCCCTCAGATTCGTGTCCCTATAATTCTAAAACAATGATACTTTATTCATCCTCCTTCTCAAATCTCCCACTGCTCCACTGAGTCTCTGGTACCAGCTCCCACATTTTACAGACTGGGAGGTCCAGGGTGAAAAAGGACTTGCTTGAGATCCTGTGAGGGGCCCTAGAAACAACCAGTCTCCTATCTGGCACTGTGGAGCCCCAACCCTTTGTTACAACCCCAGAGAGGAGGCATACCCAGCTGCTTAGGAAAACGGGACAGTGCACCCTGCTTAAGAGGAAATGGGATGGGCTCATAAGGAAGACGAGGGTCCCACTGGTTTCCCCTCAGTGTGCTTAGTTTCCAAGACCAGTCCCAAAACCTGGACCTTCGCTGGTGGCAGGCCTGGCCCCATCCCCCTATGTACTGCCCATCTCTACATTTGCTGCTTGGACCGAAATGCCGCCTCTTCACCGCGGCTCTTCAGCATCTGCAATCCCATTTAACCAATCCCCACGCGTCCCGCCCCCACTTTTGATAGATCCCTTGAAGTCCCTCCTCCGCACGTGGCCAGCCCAGGGATCTCTGCTCCCTTTCGGCCGGAGTTTGGCATTAGAGCGCTCCTTTCCACCACCTTGGGTTGTGAGCTCTCAAACACCAGTACATCTCTGGCGGCTGGGCGGGCTGTGGAGAGACCCCCAAGTACGGGAAGGAGGCGTTTTCGCTGCCCTGAAACCTTCCAGACCCGCTCAGTGTAAACCGCCTCCGGTTTGTGTCAACATCCGAGGCCGGAGACTGGCGGCGGCTGGGAACCGGCTCCATCTAAGCAACGGGAATGCGGGAGGGTGGGGAATGGAGCGGTTCTTGGGGTACGTAGAAGGATCCTTCTGGAGGGGAACCAAAGAGTGCTTTTGGGGGTCCTCGAGAAGTAAGGATAGGGCTTGAGAATGGATCTGATTAAGGTTGTAGGGGTGGCTGGCGGGAGCCCACGCCCTCATGGGTCTAGGTAGAAGGTACTTCCCCATCCACCCAGCTCTTGCTGCACCCACCCTCCCCTCTGCTTCATGGTGGGAAGTGGTGAGGGGGGAGGCGCTGGTGCAAAGGCCAGACAGAGCTCCTGACCACCCAATCTCCTCCTTCCTTCACCCTGCCACTCTGCGGCTCCTCACTGATTCCCTCCAGGTTCGGGTAGGACACGGGATGGGGTCGCATCTTGTGAATCACCAACTCTCCTACCCCCACCCCCGCTGGGGCCCAGGAAGAGAAGGCTTAGAGATTCAACTGTGGTTCTTCTGTTCCCATAGCAACGGTGCGGTTGTTTTTTGCGAATCCACTTTAATCATCCGTACTTTTCGCTCCAAACTGTGACCCAGGCTCTGAGCCTCAGGGTTGAGGGACAGATGGGGGTACAGCCCTCCACAATCCTGGCGACTCGGGGAAGGTCAGCGCGGGCGGACGGGCGGGGCGCGCTGTTGTGGCCCAGACTCACAGGCCACCCCATCCCCACCTGAAACTCTGGCTGTCACTCGGTGCCAGCTGAGCCTATCGATGTCCAAGGTTCTTGAGAGGGGGCGGGCCTTATGCAAATCGTGTCGTCTTCGAGAAGCACATAGTGATACAAGAGCTCGGGAGGCGGCTCCAACGCGGACCTTACAGAGCCCGGCGTCCGCCTGCTAGCCAGCCCGGTCCCAGCGGCCGCCCAGGCTCGGAGCCATCCAGCGAGTCAGCGAGCGGCCTCAGGTAATGCGGGTAGGGCAGGGCCCTCGGAGCACCCCCGCGGGGCGGAGGCCCTGAGCCCCTCCTCCTCCGCGTTCCCCTCCCATCCTCCGCTGCTCAGATCCATCTTCCTGACCCTGGGTCTGTCATAGGTGGACAGCCATCTGGTAGGCCCGCCTTGGGCAAGGGACCACCTGCACTTCAAGCCGGGTCCCCTGTTCAAGGAAGGTGGTACGGCTACCTTCTTACCCCCAGCTCAGGTAAGAACAACCATTCCTCACGCCCCAGTGCAAACGCACACACACACTACACACACACACACACACACACACACACACACACACGTGGGGGTGTGGTGTTGCTGGTGGTAGCGGAGGTTTCAGTCACCCTGTCTCCTGTTGCCTCTGGAGACGGTGGTTTGCCTAGCCCCGTGGAAACCTCTACCTGGAGGTAGCCCACACCCACACCAACAGTTCAGTCATTCACACCTCGGGGTCCTGTTCCCAAAGATACCTCCATAGGAAATTTATTCTCTGATCACACTACCTCTGCCCTTATGCTGACGGAAGACCCCCAATGTCCTACCCCAGGCATATTCAGCAGCTCCTCTCTAGTAGCCCCCAACTAGACGGAGATCCCATGTTCTGCCTCTTGTCCTCTCTGGAGCATGAGCCAGGGATGATTCTTCCAGGAGACCACCCCATCGCTCCAGTCTCCATACCTCCCTAACCCCTCATCTCTTTGTAATCGGCTCTCCTCTGCCCCTTTTGTCCTAGTTGCTCCCTCTCAGCTTCCCGTTGTTTGTAGAGATGAAGCTCTACATCGTCTGGGTGGACTCGCTTTCTCCTTCCCCTGAGTCTGAACCTGGAAGGAGAGGAGTCTGGTGTAACTCTTGCCTTTGCCTGTGTCGCTGCTGGACTTTAGCCAAGCCTTTCCCCTCTCCGATTCCTCGTGAGATGGGGGAAAGAGCGTGGCAGAGGAGGATTACACGAGGTGGTCTTGAACAACCTTCCAACTCTGACATACTCTGGTTCCACGGCTGATTATAGGAAAAGAAAGCTTAAACCATTAGGATATTTCTCAGAGGAGATCTGAGAAGCCCCAGCCCTCACTGTAGGGGGCATCGTTTTTTACTCAAGCCTCCTACACATCCTGCAGGGTCGTTCTCTTAAGGGTCTTTTCCAGACCACCAGATCACCCTGGCATGAAAGCTCCAAATTGGAGGTGGCCAACCCAGCTTACATCCCAGGTGTCACTTTTGCCTCTTATTATGAAGGGGAGGGACAAGACCTGGCTGTTACTGCCATTGCTGCTGCTTGGAGAAGAGCAAAGGGAGGAGAGGGAAAGAGAAAATCTCCTGACCAGGGAGCTGCTGTCACCATGGCAACCGCCTCAGCACCAGCTCCTCCGAAGCTAGGCGAGGGTGTGGGATTATTGCCTCCTTCAGCCCCTCCTACCTTCACTTCCACCTCTCCACTTGAACCCTAGCCCTGAGCCCTCTAGAAGAAGCCCCTGAGCAGAGAGGGGCAGAGGTTTAGAGCAAGGGATGCCTCCTCAACTGGAGGGACAGTCTTCCAGAAGCCACCACCACTCCAGCAGAACATGCTCCCAACTAGGCTCTGGTCTTTGCTTTGCAGCTGATGGGCTCCAGTTGACCTTGGGTGAACCTTTCCTTTCCCTGACTCTGGCTTCCATTGTTTCTGAAGTAGGCTTGATAGGAGATCACAGATAAACAAAACAGTGTGACATAGTACCACAGGGCATGCTGCTCTTCTCTCATAATCTAAATGGCATTCACTGAACACGACTGCATCCTAGGCTCTGTCTTCAAGCTTCTGCAGGATGCTCATGTGCAGGCACAGAGGGAAAGCAGGAACCTATGGGAAGAGCTTCCAGAAGACAGACAGGGACAATGGGGGAAAGGCACTTTTTCCCCTGTCCAAGATGCTCAGAAATAGTCAAAGTTGTGTTGGAAGGGGAAAATTTTACTGTTGGGCAGAAAGACCTGGGGACTCTTCCTGTTTCAGGCAGTACAAAGGCCTCCCTTGGCATCCTAGATCATTAGCTAAGGGTCAGGAGATTGTGTGTGGGGGAGGGTTCCACACCATAGCCTCACAAGGTCTGCCTATGCCCAGAGTGCTGAACCCATGCTCTTGCCTGATCCCTGCCCAGCTTGGAATGGGCAGATTGCCAGGAAGCAGGTGGCACTGAAGAAGTGAAGGCAGCTTATGTCTGCCCAGAGAAGAAAGGGCGGAGGGAGAGACACTATTTAAGCACATAGGTGAGGAGGGATCTGGCTCTGAGATGCCTGGCTCAGGGGGAATATGTGGTGATGCGGAGAGCAGTGGGCGGTGAAGATCAACAGGTGAGCAGCTTGAAAAAAGATTGTAGATGAGTCTGGAGTCAGAGGGTCTGGTCATGAGTGTGTGTGTGTGTGTGTGTGTGTGTGTGTGTGTGTGTGTGTGTGTGTTTGTCTACCCTAGCCTTGAGGTGAGATTCTAGAAGATCCTGGAGCTCCAGAGTGTCACCTATACCCTACACTGTAACTAGGGGAAGATCATCCCTTGGAACAGAGGTGTCAGGAGGAAGGCCCTTCCTGCGGGGCAGGTGAGCCCTGTGACTATGGGCTTGGCTTGGCAAAGAGCTTTGGCTAGCCTTCAGCACTGTGAGCGATATCCCTGCTCATAGACATAGCAAAGGTTCCAGGAGCATTTCAAAAGGAAAAAACACGAGACCCTATGGCAAGCCGGACCTGGAGAAAAGGGAAAAAATCTGAGAAGTCCGTAGAGTCTGTTTCCTTCTCCTTATACCCCACACCCAGAGGTGACGGAGGGAGGGCAGGAGGGAGAGAGACAGAGACAGAGACAGAGAGAAGTGGGGGCAGAGAAAAAGTTCAAGTTGAGGCTGAATCTGGCTGTAGTTGTGTTGATTCAAAGTTGCTTGTGGACATCCACTAGGAGGGGTAGATACTTTCTGCCTATCAGAGGTTATGGGCAGCAGTTCAGGCAAAACGGTCCCACTGAGACCACAAGGTCAGAGCTATTTTTCCCAGAAGGCAGGTGGGGCTAGAAAGGTCTGTGCTGAGAAAGAGGTCATGATGTAGAAAGGACAGGTCAAGCAGGGGGTCAGGATTCAGCCTGGATGCTCAGTGGAACTCCTCAACCAGCTGCCACTCTCGTCTAAGCCACTACCCTGTTTTCTTTCTTTTGCTGAAATAAGGGGATGATCTCCAAGGGTGCTGCCTACTTAGACTTTCTGACAACTGAAGAGAGACGAGGGGGGTGTTTTCTGGTCCTCACTGGGTCTTCAGCCAAGTAGGGGCAGGGCACAGGCGAGGACCCTGAAGACAGAAGGGTGAAAGGGTAGCGCAGAAGAAAAAAGAAAGGGAGCAGAAGGCGAGGACCACACAGACACCATGACACAGAGAGACGAGTGTTCTCTGACAGATTTGCAGCCTCATACGTTGACACCCTCCTACACATAGACCCAGCCCCTCATGCAGACACTCAGGCACATCCTACAAGAGCCACGGGAGAAGTTCTGCCTCCCCCAGCAGACACCTTTGCTTCCGGGTTTTCTAACTTCCTTACGCCTTGAGCTTACACAGTCATTGGGGGAGGAGGCAGCTGAGGATGGTCCCTCACTTCTGCCTCCCAGTGGTCCAGAGGCACCCTTGACTCTGACCCTGGTGCAATTTCAAGCTCCCAAAGATAGCATGCTTCCCCCTCCTTGGCTCCTCCTGTAGATTCTTCATCTTCTGGGGGTGGTAGGTTTGTAACTAAAGAAGGATGCTACCACCCTCACGGCTCCTTGATCTCATGACCCGGAAGAAGATCCTGAGGTCCAGCGATATCCTGTAACAGGGTCCATCTGCCTTGATTCCTGAGTTCATCTCATTCCTAAATCCAGCCAACAAGGGCTGCCAATGCCCCCTTTTAGCACCTCTCAGTCCATCCACATCTCTCCATTTGAACTGTGTGCCAAGCCCCTCCTTATACAGCTCACCACTCTCCCCCTCAAGTCATCTTTTATTAAAGATTTGTTTTTATTATTTTTAATCATGTGTAGGCTGTGTTTCTGCCTTTGGGTATGCACACGTGAGTGCAAGTGTCGGGGGAGGGGGGGCGGGGCAAGAGGTGTCAGATGCCCTGGAAATTGTTGTGAGCCACTTGACATGGGTACTGGGAACCAAACTTGTAACCCTCTGGAAGAGCAGCAAGTGCTCTTAGCCACTAAGTCATCTTTCCAGCTCCACCCTCAAGTCATCTTGCACATTGTAGCCGAAGGAAAATCCAAAAAAAACCTCTGGATTTCTAGGACGTAGATCAGGACCTGGCATATTGTGAGTGTCCTGTGTTATGGAATGAGTGTTAGCTTCCAAACTCTTGCTCTAAACCTCCAGGTTGGCAAGGATTGAAGGCTCTTTGTGGACAGTCATCTATCTCTAGAAACCTCTATGAGGTACTGAAGGCTGGCTTATCTTAGCTTTATCTTCATACCAAGTACAGGCCCCCAACAAATGCTCAGGGAGTGAATGGGTTAATGAAAAACAAAATGTAATCAGGGTCATCACTGCTCCAGGCTAGGACTTCTATTTGTACACAGGAAGGAAGGAGAGATGCTTCCTGTGTGGGGCCTCCAGGAAAGCCTGGAGGAAGAATTTGGGAAATGGTTCCTGAGGGACCTTGGTAGGAGAGGAGTCTACCCGGGAGGGAGGGTGCTGAATGCAGACAGCCCTTGCTAGCAGGAAGATTAGCTGAGGCTTTATGCTAGGGATCTAGGGAATTATAAATGATGGGAGATGTGAGGATGAAGATTGGGCCATACTGGACCACAAGTCACTGAGGGGGTCAGTTGCCACCAGGAAAGGCTGGAAATGTCCTTCCAGGAGGGGTCTGCTCTGGGGTGCAGGGTGTTGTGAGGGGAGAGGGAGTCCTACTTGAGAAAAGTTTACCCAGTGAAAATAGGCTTCCTATGAGAAGGAAGGCTGAGCATGCTGAAAGAAGGTGGAGCTTGGCTGATGTGGGTGGCTAGGGAAGAGGGGGGGTGTTCTGGAAAGAGAGATACTGACTTTAAGAAGGGCTTATGGGAGGGGGAGTGTGAAGAAAGGTCCAAGTTGGGCGAGGGTGGAGAACCACTTTGCCGGGGTGAGGTCCTAGCCTGGGCCATGTTGAGGGAGCCGTCTGTCCTGCAGGCCCACCATGGGGAAGAACAACAGCAAGCTGGCCCCCGAGGTGCTGGAAGACCTGGTCCAGAACACAGAGTTCAGCGAGCAGGAGCTAAAGCAGTGGTATAAGGGGTTCCTGAAGGACTGTCCCAGCGGCATCCTCAACCTAGAGGAGTTTCAGCAGCTCTACATCAAGGTGCCGGGTGGGGAGTGGCGTGGGGGGGGGGGCGCGGGGGACGGGTACTGGGGTCCGACCTGAAAGCTGGTGGGACTCAGAAGGATGGGGTAGGCGGGGAGGATGGGACTGTCGCTGTGCCCCAATAACCCGTACCCCTGCCTCAGTTCTTCCCTTACGGAGACGCCTCCAAGTTTGCACAGCACGCTTTCCGCACCTTCGACAAGAACGGCGACGGCACCATCGACTTCCGGGAGTTCATCTGCGCCCTCTCTGTCACCTCCCGTGGCAGCTTCGAGCAGAAGCTCAACTGGGCCTTTGAGATGTACGACCTGGATGGCGACGGACGCATCACGCGCCTGGAGATGCTGGAGATTATCGAGGTGCGGTGGGGCCAGTGTGGGCGTCCCGTATTCTTGAGCCTCAGGAGTCTCCTAGCTGCTCCCCGGCGATCTCCCACCACAGTTCTGCAGGCCCCTTGCTCGATATTTAACCCGTGGGGTAGATGGTGTCAGGTACCCCATTTTCCCAGATGAACAAAGGGTAGCATGTGGCTGCCCTCAGTGAATCAAATCTAGGGTAGCCAAGTTAATTCATTTGGTTTTCTAAGAAGTAAGTACTGAGATCTGGAGAGATGGGTCAGCATGTAAAGGTGCTTGCTGCCAGGTCTCACTACCTAAATTTGACCCTGGGACCTCACACGGTAGAAGGAGAGAACCATTTTCTACACGTTTGTCCTCTGACCTCAGACAGACCATGGTGCTCTCTCCCTCCCTCTTTCCCTCCCTCTCTCTCTCTCTCTCTCTCTCTCTCTCTGTATGTAAATGTTTGGCTTTTTTTTTTTTTAATTTTCCTTTAAAAAAGTATTGAGTGTCTGCCATGTGCTTTCATAGAAGACTTCTAGTAAATCAGAAAGTAAATTTGGGTCATGCCAGACAGTAAATGGTATAAAAAAAATAAATAAATAAGCAAAGGAAGAGAGCATGATGGAGGAAAATGGGGGACGCTGACTCTAAAGATTGCAGAGTGAACCACCCACGCAGGGGAAGTTGTGTTTGCATGGCTCCAGGTGTGGTAGGAGGCCAGGGCAGTAGTGGAGGTGTGAGCGGAGGGGAGAGTGACAGAAAAATGGACCCACAGGGAGCCGGGTTCCCATCAGTGGCTCAGGCCTGGGTAGAGGCATTGAGCATATTCTGAGTGTGGAGAGCAGATGATGGAGGAGAGTGTGGGCAGCAGAGGCAGGGAGACCAGTTAGGAGACTTCTGAAGAAATCCAGTCAGGAGCTGGTGGAGGCTGCCTTCGTGCACGCACTGTGGAAACGGTGGAAAGCAAGTCGACACAGGGCCCATCACAGAACTGGAGTTGGAATGTGTTGCTGAAGGATTGGAGAGGAGAGAGAAGAATGGCGTGAGAACTAAGCATGGTGACGCACTCCTGTAATCCCAACACTCAAGAAGCTGAGGCAGAAGGATGGTGAGTTCAAGGCTAGGCTGAGCAGCATAGTGAGTTCCAAGCCAACCTGGGCTACAGATGAAACATTGTCTCAACAAATTTAACAAAGAACGGCTTGAGGGTTTTTGTCTGTTTGTTTTTCTTTTAAATGTGGCAGAATGAAGTCGTTACT
The DNA here is from genome assembly GCF_949786415.1 of Peromyscus eremicus. Taxonomy (NCBI): domain Eukaryota; kingdom Metazoa; phylum Chordata; class Mammalia; order Rodentia; family Cricetidae; genus Peromyscus; species Peromyscus eremicus. The sequence continues at coordinate 134,338,899 of NC_081417.1, forward strand.
TGTTGAGACAGGGAATTCTAGAGGCACAACAGGTGAGAAGTGGATCAAAGAGTTGAGTTTGAGGCAAGATTCCTTTAAGATGCTCATTAGGTAGACAGTCTTTTTTTTTAATTGATTGAGTGTGTTGGTACGTGCCTTTAATGTCAGCACTCAGTGGACAGAGGGAGGTGAATCTCTGTGAATTCAAAGCCAGCATGGTCTACATAGTGAGTTCAAAGCCAGCCTTATCTACACAGTGAGTTACAGGCCATTTAGAGTTACACGATGAGACCCTGTCTCAAAAGGAATTAGTGTGGTGTGTGTGTGTGTGTGTGTGTGTGTGTGTGTGTGTGTGTATGTACATGATGGAGAGGGGTGCATTACCACAGTGTCATGTGAGGTCAGAGAACAACTTTATGGAGTCAGTTCTTTCTTTCCACGTTTATGTAGGTTCCGGAGACCAAATTCAAGTCATCAGGCTTGGGCAGCAAGCTCCTTACCAGCTGAGCCATCTAGTCAGCCCTAAAAAGCCAGCCTTAACAACCAAGTGTCTCTCTCTAGTGTCTCCCCCCTCCTCCAGTGTCCTCTGAGTCCACCCGCAGGTCCCTTTTATTCGTCCTCAGCCCTCCCTGCCCGTTGTGTGTTCACACCTCCGATTTGCTCCATCAGGCTATCTATAAGATGGTGGGCACCGTCATCATGATGCGTATGAACCAGGATGGGCTCACACCCCAGCAGCGCGTGGACAAGATCTTCAAGAAGATGGACCAGGACAAGGATGACCAGATTACACTGGAGGAGTTCAAGGAGGCAGCCAAGAGTGACCCATCCATTGTGTTGCTGCTTCAGTGTGACATGCAGAAGTAGAGGCTGGTGAGGGGCAGGGCCCCTGGCCAGGACAGGCATGGCACCTCCCATCCTGATGTCCTCTCTGCTGGCCCGTCCCCAGGGGGAGGGGCATTCCAGCCTCACTCCCTAGGTCCCCCACTCCTCTGCCCAAGCCTTTCTCTCCTCAGTCAAGTTCCGTGAGGGACCACCTCATCCTGCAAAAGAGATGGGTCCTCTCAAGTAGCCTGTCCTCAAAGCGTCTGTCACTAGCTCCACCTCTAGCCTTGGCCTAGAACCAACATCCTTTGGGCTTAGGAGAGTTGGCTTTTGACCCAAGAGGCGAGGTTAAGGAGGGGCTGAGGGCTTGCTTCGAAATCCTGTTGTTCCCAGGATTCAGCTCTAATACACAAAGCGGTCCCAGAGGCTCCCAGTCAAAGGGCCAAACTGGGTCTCTCCTTTCCAGATTCCTTGAGAGGTGGTCCCACCCCCTCGACTCTACCTGGCCCTTCTGGCCCCACCCTTGGGAACATCCATTGAGTCCCTTCTCCAGCTAATGCTTGTTGAGCACTCGTTCAATGCCAGGCACCTGAAGGTGCTAAGAATATGGTTGTTTACAAAAACACATTCCATGCCCTCTGAAAGCTCACAGGGTAAGGAGACAACTTCCAAGGGTGGAGGTCTTAGACAGGGATGTGAAACACACGGAGACGAGGGCGCAAGGCAGCTGGCAGGTTCTTAGGACAAATGTGTCCTTCAGCTAACACCACCCAAAGCTGCAGAAAGACTGAAAAAAAGCCCGAGGAAGTTTAGGTGCCACATGTGGGTAGAAGTTTTAAGAAAAATAAAAATTTATGTAATATTTATTTTTTTAGTGCCCTTTCAAAGAGCTAAGGCCATTTTATTAGACTATTAATATATACTCTATATTACTTGGTTTCTTATAAAAATGATTTAAATGAATATAAAAATGCTAATTTTCAAGGGGGGGAAATGTTTGGGCAAAAGGGGTAGGGTTACCACCAGACTTTGAGAACATGCACTCTCCCATCAGCAGTCTGCTGCTCCTGCTACTTCCTTTTTATTACCTTTTTTCAATTCCACAAGTGACTTTGTGTCGCACATTTTGGGTGCTGGCGTCAGAGATGGAAACGAGGTTTACGTTGAGCAAGGGTAGTCCGTACCCCACATCTCAGCGGCTTGTTTCTGAGTTTGGTTTGGTTTCAGGGATTGGCTTGTTCTTTCACAGCCTCAGATGGAGCTAGAAGAAAAGGATCATCCGGCCACTGTTCAGGCTTCTGGGCTGCATTTATGGACCAAATGCCTAAAAATATGCTGGGCACACTCCATGTGAAAGGCTTTTTCTGACCCCTCCACCCCAGATCTGCCAGGTAAACAAATCTGTCACCTTCCAAACTCACTGGCTTTTCTTTCTGAATTTTAGGGTCTGTGAGCTAACTATTGTGCTGCATGCTTTCCAGAAAAATCCACCTTGCTTTCTTCTAGTTCTTCACTTTACTTTCGCCTGTGCTTGTGATCAGGAGTTAGCTTTGATGTGCAGTGACAGTTGACTTCCTCTTGAACTGCTGTGAAACTGTCTCAGATGTTCTCAGCCAGGGTGGGAGTAGAGAATATGCTTGTGAAGCCGGGGTGTGTGGTGGCGGAGATTGCCCTGCAGGAAGGATGCTATTTGCCTCTCACTTCTGAGTGCTCACCTCCTTGCTGCTAGGAACTTTTGGAGATTCTCACCTGTGGTCCAAAATTCTGTCAGACCTTCCTTCTTGTGGCGTTTGGAGTAGCAAGGCACCTTCTTTCCATCCTGCCTATCCAGGCCACGTGGTGAGGCCGAGGGATAGATAGACTCCAGTGACGCCGGCAGGTGTTTTATCTAGGAATGCTTCACAGGGCTGTTCCACAGCCCTCGTGAACTGCCTGTTAAGTATGTCTTGTGCTGTCATCAGCACCGCAGAGAGAGCCCGGCACAGCTGGGACCTGAATTTTCTAGTGAAAAGCTTTTCCTGCCCTTCCCCCCTCCCCCCCCAGTGTTGAATCTAGACGAACTCACGATGATGACGACGAAGACACAGACTTTCTTGGCTTTCAAAGGCTTGTATTTACTTGCATCTCATTTTGTCCTCACAGCCCAGGGAGATCGGGGTTTTCGGGACCTTTACCCAGGCTTGGAAGCTAAGATTAAGGGTGGAGGGTGAGGAGGTCTCTTGTGTGAGAGCAAGCAGTCAGGAGATAACACAGTTGTTGAACTTGAATGCAAGGCTCTCTAAAAGGCTTTCCTCTGCCTCCTGCTAAGAAGCTTCTGAGGCTATGGTCTTCCAAAAAGGAGAAGGAGCTTGAAGTCTCCATTTTCAAGCATCCTCTTTTCTGCTTCTGGGCAGCTTTGCATGGACCAATGCTGGTCTTGGGGGCTGCTAACCAAATCCCGGAAGCATCTAACATTGTCTTCCCCACTCTCTTCCTTCCTGAGAAAACTGCTTTTGTTTTTCTAATCTGGTAGGCAAGTTCTGTCCCTGAGACTGGTCACTCCAGGGTTCTGGCCGCCTACTCATGGGCAGTATTTGCTACTTAGGCACAGGGCTTCAGATAGCTCAACAGGGCCCCAACTGTTTCTGCCTTCTTGCTGATGGGGGGAGCCACGGGCAGGTTAGGCCTTGCTCCCACACTTTCTTAGGTGTCTAGAGCACTGTATGCCCAGGAGACCGTGTGGTAGAGCACCCATCCCTGCCTTGAGAAGAGAGACAGGACTCCCATCTCTGCTCCAGCTTGAGAAGCACTTACCACGAAGCATAAGGTTAGCAGAGATCTATGCATGACTTGCGAAGACATGAAAACATACAGGCAGATAAAACATTGATCTATCCAAGTTCTCCTTTGAGGTTCTAGATCCGCTTACAGAAGTTCTGTGACTCACAGTGGTTCCAGATTCAGCCTCCTCATACCTGCTGTTCTCATTCATCCTTTCTGGCTAAGGGATGATACCCTTATTTCTCATCCCTAAAAATCATCAGCGAAGGCTGCTTCCCTCAGGTGCCACGGCCGTCCCTGAAGCTGCATAATTTACTAACTTCCTTTTAAAATTAAGAAGAAAACAAAAACAAGCCCATCAGCAAAGGCACTAATTCTTTTCTGCCCTGGCAATGGCAGAGCCTCAGAAACAGAAATCCATTTTCCACAGGAGGTCATGAGAGCAAGGAAAGAGAGTGATCTGATCCTCCTAGGCAGGGCAGTGGTAGGCTGACACTGTAAATAGTTTTACACAAAATTTCATTAAATCGAAAGTTATTTCCAGAAGATCCACCCTGGGTGAGGCTTTGTGTTGACTTTAGAAATCACCATGGGATTAAAAAAAATAAATGTTTCTTACATAGCTCCTTCATTGTTCTTAAAGAAATAATTCATGTGCTCAATTTTAAAGTCTTAGAAAAACATGGGATTTTTTTTCTAGACTTTCCAGGGTTTTCTCTTCTTAGCTTTGTCAGAATGTGGGGGCAGGGCGGGGCCTCCCAGGAGGCATGGATCTCTCTGCGTGGCGGAGGCTGGCCAGGTCCAGGGCCTTCTCAGCAGCAGCAGTGAGGAAGCATACCCTGTTCTCTCCAGATGTTCTGCTTCTAGCTGCGCCCACAGCAACCGTCTTCACTGGTCAATCCTGTGCCGTGTGGTGTGTATTTTTCCCCACTGACAATGAATAAAAGGTGTGACTGTGCTTCCTGTCTTCCCTGAGCTGGCTGGGCAGGGCTAGGGTGGGGCAGAGGGAAACAGGCCCCGAAGAGTTCACAGAGCACCGCAGGAGCCTCCTTGGGCCAAGCTAGGTCTTCAGTCTAGTGGGGAATCAAATCATATAGCATAGCGACCCACTTAAGCTACTTCAAAAAAAAAAAAAAAAAAAGGGAAACCGATCGCAAAGGGTCCCAATGGCAGGCAATTCAGGACATGTGGGCCAGGCTGGGGATGTAGCTCAGTTAGTAGAGTATTTACTCAGCATGCGCAAAGCCATGGGTTCAATCCTCCACACTGCTTAAAATGGATATGGTGGCACATGCCTGTAATCCCAGCATTTGGGAGGTGGAAGCAGGAGGATTAAGAGTTCATGGTCGCTGGGCGGTGGTGGTGCACGCCTTTAATCCCAGCACTCGGGAGGCAGAGCCAGGCGGATCTCTGTGAGTTCGAGGCCAGCCTGGGCTACCAAGTGAGTTCCAGGAAAGGTGCAAAGCTACACAGAGAAACCCTGTCTCGAAAAACCAAAAAAAAAAAAGCAAAAATATAAAGGTCTGGGCTTGGAGCTGGAGAGATGGCGCAGCGGTTAAGAGCACTGGCTGCTCTTCCAGAGGCCTGAATTCAATTCCCAGCAACCACATGGTGGATCACAACCGTCTATAATGGGATCTGATGCCCTCTTCTGTCATGCAAACATATATGCAAATAGAACACTCATATGCATAAAATATATAAATAAATAAATCTTTAAAAAAACAAAAAAACAAAAAAAAAGGTCTTGGCCTCCAAACTAGAACTGGTAACTGTGGCAACTGTGTCTCTCTCTTTTCAATCATGAGATGATGGGCTTTCAGTTTCTGGGTAATTACTTTGTAGTTTGTTTGTTTTTATTTTTTTGTTTGTTTGAAACAGGGCCCCACTCTGTACCCAGCCTGGCCTTACTCTCCAAATCCTCCTTTGACCTTTTGAGCTCTGGGATTACAGGAGTGTTCCACCATTCCTGGAAGGACGTTAATGGCAGGAGACACTGGTAGAAGGCATACCAAGAATCCAAATGAGTGGATAGTAACTGAAGGCCACGAGCCAGGCTAGGGTCCATACGTTGTTTTTGGGCAAATCAAGAAAAGGTACTCTTCTAAGTGAAAGTAAGTATGCAGCTAAGCAGCAAAAGCACCTTTGAATTTGTTACAAAAACATGGTCAGGCATGGTGATGCCCGCCTTTAATCCCAGCACTCGGGAGGCAGAGGCTGGCGGATCTCTGTGAGTTCGAGGCCAGCCTGGGCTACAGAGCGAGATCCAGGGAAGCCAGGGCTACACAGAGAAACCTTGTCTCAAAAAAACAAAACAAGGGCTGGAGAGATGGCTCAGAGGTTAAGAGCACTGACTGCTCTTCCAGAGGTCCTGAGTTCAATTCCCAGCAACCACATGGTGGCTCACAACCACCCGCAAGTAGATCTGGTGCCCTCTTCTGGCCTGCAAAGACACATGCAGGCAGAACACTGTATACATAATAAATAAAATAAATCTAAAAAAAAAAAAAAACACAAACAAAATACAGTAGAGCACAGGATGGACTTCAGTCCTCACCTGGCCTGCTAGTCAGAATCATTGCAGTATAAACCTGTTCCACCATCCACAGAAACCCAGCCTAATCCCCGAGAGTTCCTACACTGACCCAGATGTGTAGGAGCAGTGTGGGAGGAAGTGGTAAAATGTTCTTTTCAGAATCCCCCCTCAACAGCCAGAGGGGTTCGGGGGCAGTGGCAGGTGGAGGGAGCGGCTTCCTCCTGAGACGCTCCATTGCCTTTACAAGGGTTTCCTCAAGGACACCTGGAGAAGGCAGCTTTCTTGGCAGGAAGCAATTAGGACAGAGAAGGCGGCTGACCTACCTGCCTCAGGGTAACCATGAACCAGAGGAGGTGGCTCAGAAGCCTGACTCAGAGAACCCTAAGTTGCCGTTCCCACTAGAAGCCACACTACAGGTCGGGAAGTCTGATCCCCTGCCTGCCTGGGGATGCAAAGGTCCTGGGCTGCCTTTTTGTCAAATCCCTCAGTCTCTCACCAGGCAGGTGGATGCACCTCCTACTTCCAATCTTGCTTCCAATCAAGCCAGGGTGACCTTTTAAAAGCACCCTTCCTATCATGTTGTCTTTTCAGGGGCCCTTCCCCCGAATTATGATCTGTTACTTAAATATCCCTCAAGGCTCTGTGTGATCTGGCACCAGCTGACCTCAGAAGCCTTGATCTTAAGTTCACATTTTCCTCCTGCACCTTGTGCTGGAGCCACCCTGGATCCCTTCCCTAGGGTCTCTTAGGCCTACGTAGTCCCATAAGCCATTGCTCCTTTCTGGGCAACTGGTTCCCCTCAATCTTTGTGAAGCCTTGCGATCCTCCACCAACAGCCCTTCATGTTTACACAGTCCATCCCAGTCAGCAGACCTTCCTGTGTGGTTCCCAGGTTGCCAGGCCAAACACATTTAAGTCTCTCTAATGGTCTGGATATGAAGTAGGGACCTAGCTGGAGAAAGTAGGTCACTAGGGGGTGGGTCCTTGTGAGTACAGTGTCCCTAATCACCTTCCCTGCCCCTCTGGTCCACGTGAGGAGTGTCCCACTCCCAGGACACTCTGCCTCTTCGTGGAATCAGAAACAACAGGTGTTTGTTCCAGTTTTGCTAGACTGAACCATCCAAAACTACAAACCAGAGTCAAATCTTAAGTCCTTTAACTTGTTTCCGATGGGTGATTGGTCACAGCTACACAAAAGTGACAAATGCGATCTGCTCGCCTCAAAAGACAGAAATGAAGGCTGAGAGAGTCGCTGTTCTACCTGGGGCCCGATCTCAGATGTGTTGACATCAAGGCCACCGATTAGTGAGCTTTCTCAGCTATGGGAGTAAGCCCAAACCAGAATGTGAAAGGGGCTGGCAAGCTGAGGGTCTTACCTGGTGGAGATAGTAAGAGGTAAAAGAGACAAGCAGATCGATGGTTACATGAAGACATGGTACATGCCACAGCTCTCACTAAATACCAGCCAATGGTGCCGGGCCTGCTGGGGCAGGATGCCCAGGGGAGCCGCTCAGGTATGTGGATGTCCTGGGACCTAGAGGGTCTGTTCACAGTTTATCATCTGAAGAGGTGCTGGACCCCAAGAGAAAGGGACAGCTGGAATGTAGGAAGACAAAGCCAGGGAATCCCTACAGCCAGCTCTCAGAGAGGACTGTGCAAGCCAGGAGGCAAGCTAGAAGTCCAGAGGATCAAAAGAACAGTTGAGGATCAGTTCTCTAACCCTTCACACAGGGTCTGGGCTAAGCTCTGAAAGGGACTGATCATAAGTCAGGGCAGGTCCTTTGATGACGAGGAACAGACACCTTAGTCTGTAAGGAGTAAGGAGGCTTGGGCTAGGCAGGGCTTCTGTTTACAGGTGAATGAAAGTACGGAGCAGGGAGCATGCACCCCTACAGTCTCAGTACTCAAGAGACTGAGGCAGAGGACTGTCTTGAGTTTGAGGCCAGCATTGGCTACATAGTGAGTTTAAACTCTGTCTAAAAACAAAGAGAAAATAAACGAGCAAAAACACAAGCTAAAGGAGCTTAAGCAAACATGGCTTTTGGGCTCACATAATTAGAAGCTCAGGTCCCACTGGGTCTGGAAGCTCAGAATCGCACCTTTTCCCACCACCTGCTCTCCCTACCCTCTCCTTCGCCCTCCCCATCTCTCCAACTTCACTGACCTAGACAGGCTTCTCTGTATTCTTTCACTTGCTCACATAGTTTCCCAGGTAAGACCCCAAATGGGATAGCCTAGCATGGTGTCACGTGGTTAATCCGAGCAGTCGCAAGGCAGAGGCAGGAGGATGTCTGTGAGTTTGAGGCCAGCCTAGTGTACATAGGAAGTTCCAGGACAGCCAGGACTACATAGGCAGATGCTATATCAAAAACAAACAAACAAAACCCAACAATAACAAAAAACAAAGGACAAAACCCAAGGGAATTAAAAAAACAAGTCTCCCGGCGTCCAGGTGACTGCCCAGAAGGGGCAGCACAATCATTCCTCTATCAGTCAGTAAGTGCAGGGAAATGGTGGAGCCAGTCTCAGAACACCCTGCTCCCTGAGTATTGGAGAGACACAGCTTGTTAGAAAAGGCTGAGGAAAGTGATCACATAAAGCAAAACCAACGGCCACCAACTTTCTTCTCTGGGGCATTTATTGAACTGCAGGAAGAACTCCATGGAAAACTGAGCTAACCTATTTTCGGGACCCCAGCTCTGCTTCAGGGAGTTATTTATTATCCACTTCTCAACCAAACCCTGCTTATTCAACCTTTACGTGGAAATCTGGAAATAGCCACGGTAGCCAGGCCTTATGAAATCGTTATGACCAGAGGCAGCTCCCTGTCAGGGCAACAGGTTTCTCTCATGGGATCCTCTGTGTCCATCTTTGCCTACATCCACCCACAGAGACTTCCCTGCCCACATGCCCTCTGTTTTTTTTTTTTTTTTTGAGACGGGTTTTTCTGTGTAGTTTTGGTGCCTGTCCTGGAACTCACACTGTAGCCCAGGCTGGCCTCAAACTCACAGAGATTCACCTGGCTCTGCCTCCCGAGTGCTGGGATTAAAGGCATGCGCCACCACTGCCTAGCGCCCTCTGTTTTAGATGGAGTATAACACTGTGTGGAGGTTCATCCAGGCCTTTTGGGAGATGGTTACACTTCACCCTCGGTCATGCCTGAGATTGACCACACAACTCCCTATTCTAAAGAAAGAGAAATTTGACTGGCCCAGGTTATCTTTTCAAGACAAATTACTGGGGATGGATTACTTTTATGTAAATAAAACATTCATTCCCGTTCATTCCAGTCTGGAAAAGGATACCTCGAACCTACTTCCCCCAATTTATTTTTATGTTTATTTTTTAATCTCCCTTCTCTTCTCACCCAAATCTATGTTACTGCTCTTCCAGAGGAGATCTCTCTATTCACTCCAGCTAGAAGGCAACACCCAAAATGATCTCATCCAAGGCCAGCCTACTGAACCACTGAGCTCACTGGGGTTACATACAGGTGTGTGGGTGATGGTTATTGCAGGAATCTGGGCAACTCGGGAAAACTGCAACATTGGAGTTTCCAGTGCAGCTTGCAGGCAGCTAACATCACCAAAGATGCTCTCTTCTCCCCATTCTTTGCTGTTTATATCATTGGGAGGGGACCCCAAGTCTGTACATTTCCTGGACTTCCTGAGCCTTGCAAGTTTCTCCGAACCTCCCAGGAGGGACTGTTTCAACAGGAGGAAATAGCTATGGAACAAAGTTTACTTGGTTCCCACCAAGACAGGGTGGAGGCTGAACAAAGCTGCACTCTTTCCCAGGTCCCAGGCAAAGGCCCCCCCTCCCCGCCCCCCTCCCCCCCCACCCCCCCCCCCCCACCCCCCCGTTAGGCCAGTGTTTTTCAGGCGTATCCTATCGACCTCTGAGTGGTGACTGTGCCTTGGGACAGATAGTACAGGGCTCTTCACCAATGTGGACAGCACCCTGAAAATTCTAAAATGCTAGGCTATAATTCTTTGGGTCCCAGACCCCATTCCTCTCTTCCCTTCTTCCAGCCACCTCACAACCCTAATGTCCCCGAGTTCCGCACCTGGAAATGAACGCCCTCTGCTGGCAGACAAGGTAGCAGACATGAACCGGGTCAGAGTCCCTTGGAATCTCTCTTGACTGCGTCGCCCACTAGGCGAGCATAACATCGCCTTGGATTCAAGAGCCCCTTTGCCTGTGTGTGGAAGACCTGGGTCCCACACTTGGCCCCACCTGTAATGAGGACCCTGTTCGTAAACGGAGCTGTCCATTCACCACTTCTCTGGGTCCAAGGGTGTCCCGGGATTTGAGAAAAGGCGGCTGATTGTACAGAGTCCCAGGATGCTGGCAACAAGGGGCAAGCAGCCTGTTAGTTAGGAAGAGTGTTTACCTACTTATTTCCTGGGAATCACCGTATTAGTGGGGAAGTTGTTAGACTTCCTTCTTTCTTGGTGCCCTTGAACTTCATCCCTACAATCTTGAATCCGCAGCACCCTACAAGCCCGGCTCCAGCCGGCCTGATCCAGAAAGCAGGCATCACCTGCCCCCCCCCCCCCCCCCCCGCGCGCCCCGTTTGTTTCAGACTTGGGTCGGTCGGGGAACCAGAGCTCAGCCGTCCCCTAAACGCCAGCGGCCGTTTGAACCTGCTTGTCCCCCACCCCCGGCGGGCGGGGCGGGCTCACTCGCACTCCCTCCCGGCCCTGCCCGCCTGCTTCTCCCGCCCGGGACGCGCCTCCCTCCCGCAACCCAGTCCTGAGAGCCCCGCGTCTCCGCTGCCTCCTGCTCCCGCCTGGCCGGATCGGATCCGAGCCCGAGCATGGAACCCGGACAGCCTCGGGAGGCCCGTGAACCCGGGCCAGGGGCAGAGACCGCCGCGGCGCCGCGCTGGGAGGATGCCAAGACTTTCTATGACAATCTCTCTCCCAAGAAGAAACCCAAATCGGTAAAAAAGCAGGGTTTGGGTTTGGGGGACACTGGACGGGCCACTTCCAGGGAGGGGTTCAAGCCCTCTGAAAAGGGACTCGTGGAGCCCCTCCCGGAGGGGACACAGCTCCTCCGCCCCAGAATGTGCCCGGCAGTTGGCTCAGGCTCCAGTTTATTTTGGGAGCTCTGCTCTGGTGGCAGTGGTTTTTTTCCCCCCATCCCGGGCTCAGGTTCCACGCCAAGATCCCCCTCCCCCATGCGGTCATCAGGGGCCTATCCCCTCCCGGAGCTGGCAGCCCCGGACGCAAGGACCGCACTTGTTGGCAGAGCTGGTCAGCAACCCGGGCAGCAGCGCCCTGGGCTCAGTAACTCGACTCTGGAAACCCTGCTGCTGGCTTTGCTCTCAGGTCCCCTGCGTCAGCGCGGCCAGCTCGGCTTCCCAAGTCAAACCTCGGCGCTTGGGCTCTAATTGGAGACCCAGGCCCTAGGGAACCAGAAGGGTCGCTCTCCCAGCATCTTAAAGAAACTGCTGCTCGCTCCAGGCTCAGGGCTTCGCTCCCAACGCTGGGCTTTGCACCCTAGACAATGCCCGTGACTCGCGGCGGGCATTAACATACAGGAATCACAGCGGTGGCATCAGCCCTTTGCAGCTTCACACGGAGGCAAGAATTCCTCTTCCTCTATTGGACAAGTTCATGGTACCTTGGCCTTGTTCATGCCACCACCTTAGACCTAGTAGCTTGGGCCAGGGATTGAGAAAAGAAGCTGGCCCAGAGGCATCACACAAGGACCTCCATTCTGACCTTAAAGCATCCCACTCTTCACTCTAGTGACTTTACCGGGGCGGTCACTCCATCCACTGTCCTTCCACCCACTGTCCCCTCTAGGCCTTCACTCATCCTGGTGACTGAGATATTAAGCTGCGCCCTGCCTGTCTTCAGGAGTTGGCAGCGTGCCCACAGAGGCTGTAGAGATGGTGGATGTTCAGACAAAAGACCCCACATGGTACTGTGGGAGCATAGAGGAGGGGACGAGTGCCGCCAGGAAGGCTTTGGGGAAACGGCATTTGAACTGGTCTTAAAGCTTCAGTGGGTGTGGCCTCTGGGCAGAGGGGGAAAGAATGGTTGAAAAGCACGGAGCTGTCTTTGAAGCTGAGGACTTTGTTCAGAATCCATACGGAGTGGAAAATGCAAGGTTGTTGAGAGAAGGACCCACAAAGGCTCCCAGCCCAGGGGCAGCCCTGCAGAGTACCTTGACCTTGTTTAGTAGGGTCGAGGCTTTCTTCCTGGGTTCTGTGGAGACTCAAGTCTCAGGCAGTCTTCAGAGCCGTGAATCCAATTTATTTTCTTTCTTCTAAAAAACAAAACAAAACACTCTAAATAACTGGGGAAAAAAAAGCAGCTCTTCCCATTTTCAGGTATTTAGTGGTGCGAATCGGGACTGTGCAGAAACATAAAAATAAATTGGCTGGATCCTGAAGCTTAAGTCTGTGGTAGCGTCCTAACTCTTGCTTTCAAATGTATTGTTATCCAAACTGTTGTGTTCATTGGTTAGCTTTGTAACCAATACATTCATGTAGATAGGTTGGTAGGTAGGGAGATATCAAATCTGAATTGTAAAATAGACTTAAAGCAATTATATAGTTGGCCAACATTACATATTGGGGTTCTGCCGAAGAATTCATTTGACTAAAAGGTCAACCTGCCTTTTAAAAATATGAAAATCATAATGGAACTGCTGTAGGATCTTTTTTATTTTTTTAAGCAGGGATTAACTTGGTTCCACTTTGATTTTATAAAGATGACACTGGGCTGTTTATCAGGTGGATTGGAAAGGTTGGGTCTGGCCGCCGTCATGCCAGTGAGATAGCAAAGCTTGACTAATGTCCTGGCCTGAGGGACAGGGAGGAGACAAATGCTGGAAAGCAGGAGTGAATCTTCAGTGTTCAAAAATCCATTTCCTTCCCAAGTGTCAGAGAACCAGCTATGGTCAGTCACAGCCCCTTCATCAGCCCTTGAGCCCTTGTCTGATTAGGTGATGCTCCCAGCTCCTGTTCCTTCCTGTCATAGCCCTCTTCCCACAGGCTATTTTGGGGGTTGCAAGCCTCATGGGCCCCACTGGGGCCTGGCCTGGGCTCATTTCAATTCCCAGGAGTTAGAGTAAAATATTTAACCTAGCCAAGGCCATCAGCGGCCCTCACCCAGAGCTATCCTGTCCTCCTCTCTCCCAGCATCCCTCCTATGGCCTTCCAGAAATAGCAGTTTATTTGGCTATATTCCTATCTTGACTGCAATAGACAGATTGCTGGTCTAAGTGGGAGCTCCCTGGGCAGGCCAGTGGCATTGGGAGACCCTCTGTTAATTCTTCACCTTCACCCCAAAGCCACAGCGATCAGTCTGAGTCTCAGAGAACTGACAAGACCATGGCTCCCTGCAGCTCAGTAGTCTCAGGCTGAGCTCCTAGGCTGTTCTGACCCAGTTCCTAGCCTGGAGTGGACGTTGTGATTTTGGTGCACATCACAACATATGATTTGTGCATTAAGAGACCTGGTCAGGCACAAGAAGGTCAGTCTACAAGGGCTCAGCTTCTCCAGGCTCTGGATAAACCCCGTCACTCGTTCCTTCAGACCCTCTTGGAGGCTGGACAATCTATAGGTGTTTGGGTTCCCTCACCTCACTTGTATCACGGTGACTTGAGTAGGAGGCAGGGGCCTGTCCTGGGGACCATTCTTCAGGGGAAGAGTACCCCATCATGAAGCATCTCAGGATGAGGACACAACGCTTCTCATCATTTCTCCCAAATATGGAAAGTGAAGCTGGGTTGTGTCCAGGGAAGCTATTGAAGGAAGAAAAGGCAGCATTTTCTGGGAGACTCATACCAGGGAGGCTGTTATGTGGACAGAGCCCAAACTAGAGGCTCGAGACTTGAGAGCCCATCTTGACTTTTTGGTGTGACCTAAAGTAAGAACCCTGACCCTCTCTAGCCCCATTTCCTCATCCGTGAGAGGAAAGTAGATACTCCTGGGGCAATCAAGACATTTTTCTTGCAATGACCTGGGGTAGGATCTGAGGCAGTTTGGGTAATTCAGCTAACGGAGCCCGAAGGCCCAGCAATCTGGTGGGAACTATGGGACCGAAAGTGCAGAACAAGGCTTTGACTGACTGCATGGGCTAAAGCCAGATTCAGGGCTGCCTGAAGAGGATGGAAGGCTGTGGGCTCTCTATCTTTGTGTGAATGATGACTCTGTCTCTAAAGCTCCCAAGTGCTGACGAGGTTGAGAAATTCCCAATGGACATATGGACACACAGGTGGCCAGAAACTGACAAAATTGGGTTGAATGCCAGAGGAGGGGTGCCTTAGCCACTCTTGTCTTCCATGGGCCCCACTGGCCACCTACACCATCTTGGTTAAAGTTAAAAGCTGAATACAAGCTGTGGTCAGCTAAACAGCTTTGCGGGAACCTTTGGGTTTTCCATTCCTATTTAGAGGCTCTGAGGTTTCACTGGCCATTATCCACAGGAAATGCTTAAATTCATTAAAATTAAGTGAATTTAGGGACCGAGGAGATGGCTCAGTTGGTAAGCCTGGCACACAAGCACAAGGAACCTGAGTTTGGGTCTCCAGCAGCAACATCAAAGCCATGTGTGATGGTGTGCAGCGGGTGGAGATATCTATCTGGAGCTCAGGGCTCACTGGCCAGTAAGTGTGCTCCAGGCTTAGGGAGAGGCCCGGTCACAAATAATAGAGGACAGTAATAGAGGAAGACGCTGCCATCCACTTCTGGGCTCCGCACACGAATATCACTCATACATATACACATTTGTTTTTTAAAGCACGTGAAGTTAGATTTCAAATCTTAGCATCACCTGTCACATTTGAACTTACTGCACAATCACCCAGCACAGTTTATAGAGCATTTCCATAAAGTCCCAGCTTCTAGAGCTGCCCATGTCGCAGAGAAGTGGTGTCCATACATTCCCTGCACGCCCACATTCTTGAGTTTCTCCAGCTGCTGTCCATGGTGGCATGATCCTCTCCCCATCTTCTAAAGGATGCCATGGATCTCTTGCACAGAGAATGGTCAGAAGCTCCTTGGGGACAGAGATCAAACCTATCTTGCTTCCTAACATGCCCCCAGCTTAGCATCACGCAATGCTGCCAATCAGTTGGAGTCTAGCTGTGGGTTAAATAAATCATCCAGAAGATTATCATGAACAAGCCAGGGTGTTAGGTCCACTTACTTCTAAGTCTTGGCTTCAATTTGAGCCTCTCTCCTCATCTGTAAAGGATCACAACCCTAGGACTGTCACAGAGAAGTGGTATCCATGACCTCCCTGAACACCGGTATTCTGATCTTCCCCAGAAATCAGGCAGGGTCCAGCTGCTGTCCATGGTGGCATATTCCTCACCCCATCCTATCCAAGTCTTCGTCCATTCAGGTTACTGCAGCAACGTGCCACAAACTAATGACTTACATTGTAAACAACAGAAAGTTCTTTCTTCCAGTTTGGGAGGCTGGGTGTCCAAAAATAAGGAACCAGAAGACTGGGGTCCTTTTTCTTATTCAAAGATGTCAACTTCTAGCTAAGTCCTCGTGCGTTCAAGGCAAACTCTTGTGACTTTTTTTTCTAAGAGAAGCCCTAACCACTCCCAAAGGCTCTATCCCTTACTATGATCACATTCAGGATTACAGTTCAACATGAGATTTGGGGGGATACATTCATTTGGGAAGGAGTGCCAGGACCCTCTTGTGAGGAGGCCCTTTGAAGTCCAGCTCCTACCTATCCTTCCGGTCTCGTCTACACCCTCCCCTGCCCTGGTCTCTGCTCACTTTTGTGAAGGCTTTGAGCTTGTGCTCACCAATTCTTGTGGCCTCTTCCTTCAAGGTCTTCCTCAAAGGCCTCCTCTCCCCTCATGACTTCCCTTAAAGCCAGTCACTGAGACCTTGCTTCCACCTCCTGTCCCATACCTTGGCCTCTTTGTTCTGTTCTCTTGTCTTCTCCCCATGCCCTGATGAGCTCTGAGGGCAGGAGCCCTGTCTTCCTCCCAGAACCCTTCCTCTGCAGACTCCATAGAGGAACCAACCGCAATGGAGAGCCAGAGCGAGGACATGTGTTAACTAGACAGAGGCTGTGGGAGATGCCACAGTGAACAAAGGGAACATTGTGTTCAGGGTCAGAGGAGAAGGGGAGGTGTGTAAAGACACGAGCAAGGTGAGACTGAGCAAAGATGAGGAGGGGAAGCGGAGAGAAGAAAGGAAGCAGAGGTCTGTGGCAAAGGACTTCTTGCTCTGTAGGAAAGGCTGTCTGCTTGACTCCGTACCATGGACGAGGTCGACTGGGATCAAGTCTGCACTTTAGACAGACCCTCTGACAATGTGGAGAGGGTAGCCTGGGCTATGTGATGGTGGCCTGGGCTGTGGAAGAGAAGGAAAAGTGGGTGAATTCCAAGTATGGTTGGCTTGGACACTTAATCGATGCAGAAGGGCGTGGGGAAAGGGCGGGGACAGGGGAGTGAAGGTTTACTTCCTGGTTTCCGCTGTCTGTTCACGAAGTGGTAATCTGGATAAGTAGATGGTGGTGCTGAGCACAGATGAGGAAAGGGGAGAGGTTGGGTTTTGGGGAGAGGGTGGGAAATTCAGCCTCGGACACAGTAAGTTGGAGTGTCTGTTGGTCTGTTGGTTGACTGGGGCAGTTTATATGTGAGTCTGCAGCTCAGGAAGCAGATCCAGGCTACAGATTAAAAAAAAAATCTTATATAATTACTGTGTTTCTGGGCTCTAATTTCTTCCTGAGGGCATGCAGCTCTTCTTTCATAATGGAAACCATTGGGGAGTCATCTCAATGTGGCCACACTTTGGCTGTATACATTGTACTCATTTTTCTGTGGTGTCCAGATGGCCAACAATATTGCAACTCCCCGAGGGCATGCCCCTCCTTCCCACCACACTCCTAAATAAGGAGCCGGTCCCCGGCAGGATCCAGCCCAGAGTCGCCTCTGCCCAAGGCTGACTTTCTTTGGAGCAGAGCCTTGGCCTTCTTCTCCACATCCCTGGGTCCAGGAAGGGCTTGCCCGCGTGCACCTGCCTCGAGGTGAGTCTGAGCAATGGCCTGTCCTACTGTTCCTCTTGTAGCCAAAGCCTCAGAACGCAGTCACCATCGCTGTGTCCTCCAGAGCCTTGTTCCGCATGGACGAGGAGCAGAGGATTTACACGGAGCAGGGTGTGGAGGAGTATGTACGTTACCAGCTGGAGCATGAGAATGAGCCCTTCAGCCCTGGACCAGCCTTCCCCTTTGTGAAGGTGAGGGGGCAGTTCTTTAAGCAGCCCACACGATGCCTTTTTAAGAAGCTCTGCCTGGAAGAGGCAAACCCCACAGCCAGCAGACTGAGACTTGGTGGGAAGAAGAGGCCACTGATGGAGTGCCCTAGAATGGGTAACCAGTTTGAACATAGATCACTCGTTTATCCACCTTTAATGGCGTGCCTCTGAGTAGTGAACAACCCACACAATGGTGGGAAATGGCGTTAGAGGGTGGTGGTGTGCACAGATCTCGTTCCAAATCAAGGCTGCCCCTGGCCTCCCCTCTTCTTTCTCACTGGATCCCTGGCCACCAACTCGACTCATCAATCCCTGGGACTCTGAACTGGAGTTTGCTCTCTCCCTTCCAGGCCCTGGAGGCCGTGAACAAGCGGCTTCGGGAGCTGTATCCCGATAGTGAGGATGTTTTTGACATTGTCCTCATGACTAACAATCATGCTCAAGTGGGAGTCCGTCTCATCAACAGTATCAACCACTATGGTAAGTAAGCGTGAGGGGGATGGCTGCGGGATGCCCTGACCACACACGCCCCCTGGGGGAAGGCCACACCTCTGCAGGGTCAGGCTGGGTCAGGCGCTACAGACTGCCATCCTACACCCAGTGATGTTCTACTAATCTGGCACTGTATTGCACTTTTAACCTGGTCTTTTAAAACAAATAAGGCTGGGGTTGTAGTCCAACTGGTAGAGTGCTTACCTAGTAAGAAGAAAGTCCTGGGCTCAATCTCCAACATTGCATTAAAAACTAGGTATGGTAATGCATGCCATGCATCTAATACCTTCACTCGGGAGATGAGGACAGGAAGACCAGGAATTCAAAGTCTTCCTCGGCAACATAGTGAGTTCAAGGCCAGCCTGAGATACACAAGACCCTGTTTTCAAGCAAACAGACAGACAGACAGACAAAGAGCTGGGGGTGTGGCTTAATTGGTAGAGTGTTTGACCGGCATACATGAAGCCCTTCGTTAGATCCCCAGCACCACATTAAAAAAACAAGTCGGTTGGTGGTGGTGCATGCCTTTAATCTCAGCACTTGGGAGGTAGAGGCGGGAGGATCTCAATGGGTTCGAGGCCAGCCTGGTCTACAAAGCAAGTTCCAAGACAGCCAGAACTGTTACACAGAGAAATCCTGTATCAAAAACAAAACAAACAAACAAACAAACAAAAAACCAAGAAGGCATGGTAGCATACGAACCCACAATCCAGCAGCTGTGATCAGTAGCACATTTCCAGATACATAGTAAGTTTAAGGCCAGCCTAGGCTGCATGTGAACCTGTCTCCAAAAAAAAAAAAAATTAAAAATAATAACAAGACTGTAATGCT
This sequence comes from Peromyscus eremicus, assembly GCF_949786415.1. NCBI lineage: Eukaryota > Metazoa > Chordata > Mammalia > Rodentia > Cricetidae > Peromyscus > Peromyscus eremicus. The sequence continues at coordinate 134,357,567 of NC_081417.1, forward strand.
GTGTATGGTGGCACATACCTTTAATCCCAGCTCTTGGGAGGCAGAGGTAGGTTGATCTCTGAGTTCAAAGCCGGCCTGTACTACGAGTGAGTTCCAGGACAGCCAGAGCTACACAGAGAAAAACCTAGTCTAGACAAACACCAACAAAAACCTGTAAAAATAAAACAAACAAAACTGGTTTTAAATGCTGCCAGTCTACAGGTCATTTGTCCGTGGCCCATTTCTGGCCACTCATGGTTAATCAACATAACTGGCTCATAAAATCCCTGGATATTTAATAGCTGACTCTTGCAAGCTGGCACAAGTCAGCTGCAGCCCACGCTAGACAGGCCTCAGTCCCTGTTTAACAGGGAAAGGAGTTTACTTTCTCTGTGCCTCAGTTTCTCTAACTGTAGGAGACTAGCAAGCCTCATGAGGCTGATGGGAGAATCAGGGGCTGTTCAGAGTGAAAGAGTCCAGTTATGATTGAAAGTTCTAAGTCTCTTGGGGCAAGCTTCCAGTGAAGGGAACCATTGGCAGTTCCAGACTGACTCAGAACCACAGAGCAGGAAGGAAAATTGGACCCAGAAAGGCCAGAATCCAAGTCTTGGCAATCTCTCTTGGGTTTGTATTCTCTCTGGGCCAAAAGGGTCCTTGTGCTTCTTTAGAAAGCCTTTTCCTTGTTTTCATCTGTAACTACAGTTCCAGGAAATCCGAATGCTTCCAGGTCCCTTCCGGCCTCCACAGGCACCAGGCATGCACACGGAGCATAGGCACACGTGCAGGCAAAACACCCAAACACATCATAATCATTAAAAAGGAGAAACCGGGGGCTGGAGAGATGGCTCCATGGTTAAGAGCACTGACTGCTCTTCCAGAGGACCCGGGTTCAATTCCCAGCACCCACATGGCAGCTCACAACTATCTGTAACTCCAGTTCCGGGGAGACCCAACACCTTCACACAGACGTACGTGCAGACAAAACACCAATGTACATAAAATAAAAATAAATAAATCATAAAAAAGAAAAAAAAAACCACCAACACCAACCCATCTATCTTTCTAGCTTTATAAGATCTTGTTTCAAACAGCCAACAACACAGTTTGGTGTGTCTTTTATTTTAATTTACTTAATTTTGATACAGGACCTTACTATGTAGTCCAGGCTAGCCTCAGACTTAAAAGCCTCTTACCTTAACCTTCCCAGCATTTCATTTTCAGGCATTGTAGACACATGCTACCATTTACCTTTTTTTTTTTTTTTCTTTTGAGACAGGATATCTCTATTTAACTCTAGCTGTCCTAGAACTTGCAGAGCTCTGCCTGTCTCTGCCTCCTGAGTTCTGGGATTAAAAACATGTGCCGCCAGGTGGTGGTGGCGCACACCTTTAATCCCAGCACTCAGGAGGCAGAGCCAGGCGGATCTCTGTGAGTTTGAGGCCAGCCTGGTCTTCAAAGCGAGTTCCAGGAAAGGCGCAAAGCTACACAGAGAAACCCTGTCTTGAAAAATCAAAAAAAAAAAAAAACAAAAAAACAAAAAAAAAAACAAAAAAAAAACATGTGCTACCTGGCTTCACTACCTTTGCTAAAATTTTTTTTAAAAAACTTGCATGCATATGTATGTGTCTGTGTGTGTCTGTGAGTGAATGCCACACCCCCTGTGTGAGGATGCCTTTGAAGGTGAGAAGAGGCATCAGATTCCTTGGAACTGGAGTTACAGACAGTTGTGAGCTGCCACTCGGGTGCTGGGAACTGAACTCGGGTCTTCTGGGAGAACAGCCAGTGTTATTGACCGCTGAGCCATCTCTCCAGCTCCTGTTCACTACTTTAAAATGTATTTGTTTATTTATTCCTTATTTATTTGGGGTGCTAGGGAATGAAAGCAGGGCCTCTGTAGGCTGTGTGTGGTCAATCTTAGTCCCCAGTCGGCATTTTATAACACTAATTTCAAATTCCTGCGTGGGAGGTTGATGGTAACAGTATTTAACCACAGGTGCTGAGAGATCAGAATAGGCAGCACTCCGTGCTTGAGTAGAGCCCTGGGGACCTCTGTGGGGTCAAGCCCCTTGCCTGTTGTGGACGGTGAGGAGGACAACAGTCCTGTATACGGGGCTTGGGTAGTGGCTGAGGGTAGCAGCCACTTGTCAGCCAGCCAACTATTTACATACAGCTTTTGCAGCCAGGGAAGCAAGCTACACAGTTTGGACTCTGATTGGGTCAGCTGAGTCCAGAGTCTGCCCCTATCCAATCAGCTGTGACCCGGAAGACAGGGTCTCTGGTCTGTCTTTTGAGGCCGCTGACTAGGAGGGAATGTTGTGAACCAGGGGCTTTCTCCAGATGTGTGATCATTTCGTGTCCTTGACGAAAGATGCAGGGGAAATGCTAGGCTGAAACCGAGGGACACTCTGTGGCCCCACCGCTCAGATCCAAGATGGCTCGCACAAGGCACTGAGAAACTATTCTGAGGCCTGAAGTTTGACCCTGGCCTCATCTGGGGACTCTCTCCCTCCACAGACCTGTTCATTGAGCGATTCTGCATGACGGGTGGGAACAGCCCCATCTGCTACCTCAAGGCCTATCACACTAACCTCTACCTGTCAGCTGATTCGGAAAAAGTGCGAGAAGCCATTGATGCGGGTAAGTCAGAATGAGGAAGGAGACTATGGGAACACCTTCCCATACATAAAGGGGTCCCGAGTGGAGAGAAGCCTGGTCCTGCAGTGCCGGCGTTGCCAAGGTAACTGCAAGGGGAACTGTGCACACATTCCTGTGATCTGTCTTGTCAAGTGAAAACAAAGCCTACCTGAACCTCCTTCTCATCTCCCTCCCTACAGTGTGCATTCATCATCATCATCACCTAGCCTTCTGTTTCCATAGAAACTTTCCTTACAGCCCAGAAGACTAATGCTTTCTCAGATGACTCTGGGCTGATGGGAGTTCTGATTCCTGTGTGATCAGGAAGCTTCCATCCATCACCAGGCCAATGAGAAAGAGGGAACACACATATCTAGCCAAGCCTGAGTGGTCGGCTTTCAAAAATGATCATCTCCCACAGCTGGGCTGGCCAGTGCTACGGTGAGATTAGGGGACTCAGCTACAAGTCTTGATAGTGAGAAATCCATTCCCTGTGCCCCTTTCAAGGGGCAGTTTGGGGTGACAGACATGGTCTCGGGCCTCCCAACAGAAGCCCACAGAGGCAGGAAGACCGACTGCCTATTTGCCTGAGTGTATACTCAGGCTGGACACTCAGGGTCCCTCTGTCAAACACCCTCTTTCCCTTCCATGTTGGTGAAGCTTCCTTTAGCCAGGACCCAGAGAGCATGTCCCTAGACACATCACACCCTTTGTTTGGGGTTTTTGAACTAACTAACCTGTAGGTATGCGTCTGTACATCTGGAATTTGACTTCTAGTCCAGGGAGAGTGGTTAGATGGATGTCCTGCTCAGAGCAGGGGGTTCTGGGTCATCTTGGCTTTATGTTGACAGAGCCGAGACAGTATGGAACCTGATACTCAGGACCTGGTCCTACCCTGGGCATCCTTAGGCTAGTGAAGCTGCTGTAAGACCTGTCCTGTTAGCTCTTGCCAGAGCTCTGCAGAAGTCTTCCTCCGAGACCCTAGATTCCCAAGGAGCAGGGTCGAAGGGGCCTTTAGAGAGATGAAAAGTGTTGAGGAGGATTCAACTGAGTCTAACCTGGAGCCTTGGTCCCTGGTGGGCGTTCTTGCATCCCGAAGGATCCCCGGTTGCGGAAAGTCTATATACATTATCACAAGTAGTTTATACTACCTCCCAGGACCAGGCTCATTATCTCACAGTCTGAACCGATCGACTTCAGTGTACCTGGATGCTTGGTGGCTGTAGACAGGGTGTCCACACCCACCCATCCCTGCTGCAGCCTGAGAGCTCAGCCTCATGCGGACTGGAAAGAGCCTTAACTTAACCTTGGCCCAGAGAAAGGATGTAACTTGGGATCAACAGCGAGGGAGTGGCTCCACCTCCAGACACCTTCCCAGGCTGCAGCAGGTCCACAGAGGGTGAGGAGCTCCAAAAGGAACAGGGATAGGAGTCCAGTGCTCCCGGCCAAGACTTGTTTGGCTAGTCCACACCAGCATGATCTTCAGCGTTAAAGTGTTCAGACTTCTTCATGTTGGCTGGTAAATAGATCTTCAGTGTCTTCCTGCCCAGGGACACCTCCAGAGCTCTTCGCAAAGATGCTGTTAGGGAGGTAGACTTTGATGGGGACCCTCGGAGTGACCCCTCAAAGCTGTAGCTGCAGCACATTCTCACAGCCATTATCCATGGACCACCAATGTTAAAATGCTCCCAGTATGAGTCCTTGCTAGGCTTGCCTTTAGCCCTGGGGAACAAGGACAGCATGCGACACCTTCTCCTGTGCCCAGGCAGACAACACTGACCTCTCTCTGTGCAGGGATTGCAGCTGCCACCATCTTCAGCCCCAGCAGGGACATAGTTGTGTCCCAGAATCAACTTCGCGTGGCCTTCGATGGGGACGCAGTACTCTTCTCTGATGAGTCCGAGCGCATTGTCAAGGCCCACGGGCTGGACAGATTCTTCGAGCATGAGAAGGCCCATGAGAACAAACCTTTGGCACAGGTGCTCCACATTCCCAGAACCCCTGAATAAACCCCTCATTCCCCAGAACCTGGCCTGGCCTGAACTCCCACTCAGGGCCAAACCCAGGCTAAGCCCACATTCCCACCAGGTCCTCTTACCAAGACTCAAGGCACCCTCCCCTGTCTTTGGTTTTTGAGGCAGGGTTTCTCTGTGTAGATCTGCCTGCCTCTGCCTCCTGAGTTCTAAACCTCTCTCTCACTTGACCCATGGCTCTTTTCTTTCTTTTTTTTTTTTTTTTGGTTTTTCGAGACAAGGTTTCTCTGTGTAGTTTTGCGCCTTTCCTGGAACTCACTTGGTAGCCCAGGTTGGCCTCGAACTCACAGAGATCCGCCTGGCTCTGCCTCCCGAGTGCTGGGATTAAAGGTGTGCGCCACCACCGCCCGGCCCATGGCTCTTTTCAATGAGACTCCGCTCCTTCACTGGATCCCACCCCCTCACTCAAGTCCAGTCCCGCACTTCTTGGGGCCTCTAACAGCTCTCCAAGCATCTCTGAAGCCTCCCCTGCCTCCCTGCTTTGTTCCCCCAAACCCCTTTCTGAGGTCTCCACCCCCTCTTAGAAACCCCCACACCCACTCCGAGTCTTCAACCCTTCAATGAAGTCCCCATCCCTTCCTAAAAATCTGAACCAGCGCCCCCCACTCCCAATCCATGTTCTTTCCCTGTAACCCTCAGCTCCTCTCTTCAGATTCCCTTCTGAGTAAGTGCCCATCCCTCCAGAAGCCTGTTTCCTTCACTGAGAGACAAGAACGCTCACCTGCCCTCATACTTCTCAATGGCTCTCTTGGAACAGAAATGTGTCTTGGAGCTTGTTAGAAGTTCCCTATGGGTGGAGCAATGGGATTCTCCAGCCCTGTTGGGAACGCCAAATGTGTCCCAGGGCAGGACACTTTTCCCACTAAGTGGTTGATAAAGACCCAGAAGAACCCTGCTTACCCCAGGTTACCCAGCTAGGAAAGTCCCCAAGACAAGCAGCCCACTTTCCTTGTTTCCAATTGCTTTGAAAAATGAGCTACATTCTACATCATCTCGTTCTTTATTCACATGTCTGTAGTAGCTTCGTTGCTGTGGGCGCTTTCCCTGACCCCAGAGAGCCTGAGCCTAACACCCTGAGCCACATGCGTGTCTGTCCACAGGCAGGCACATATTCAGTAGTTACATACTGGCCTCTCTGGTCCCGATAGTCACAGATAGCATCCATTCTGGTTGGCAGGTGCCCATGCCATCATTACTAGCTAGTTTTAATTCCTTCTTTGCTGATGAACACCAACAACCACATTTATAGGACAGACCACTGCAGGACAGATCGCTGCAGGAGACATGGATGGATATGCCTAGCTACAGTTGCCCTGGTTATGGTTATAACATTAAGACAGACCCCAGACTACAGGGACCTACAGCCCTGTATATACACAGGAGCCCAACAGGCAGAACAAAACCACCAAAGGAGTTAGGGATTTCCCACTCCAACAGCCAATCACTGGTGCTTCAGGATGAAAGGGCAGATGTTTAGGAGAGGGGAATCTTACAATGTCTCCTTAACTCCGTAGGGTCCCCTAAAAGGCTTTCTGGAAGCCCTGGGTAGACTGCAGAAGAAATTCTACTCTAAAGGTCTGCGGCTGGAGTGCCCGATTCGTACTTACTTGGTGACCGCGCGGAGCGCAGCCAGTTCCGGGGCCCGGGCCCTCAAGACCCTGCGAAGCTGGGGCCTGGAGACAGATGAGGCCTTATTCCTAGCCGGGGCACCCAAGGGCCCCCTTCTTGAGAAGATCCGCCCACACATTTTCTTTGATGACCAGATGTTCCATGTGGCAGGGGCTCAGGAAATGGGCACAGTGGCTGCCCATGTGCCTTACGGTGTGGCCCAGACACCCCGGCGGGCTGCTGCTGCTGCTGCTGTTGCTAAGCAGACTTTAGGTTCGCAGTAGCTAAGTCACCTTGCTCCGGGCAATCCATCACACTTCCAGAACTCGTCTGGTGAACTTTCCTGGTTCCTCACTGTCCACCCTCCTGCATGCCGTCCTCTTCCCTCTGCTCAGGTACTCCAAGGAACTTAGGAAGACTGGGCCAGCATTCTCGAAGTACCTGCTAGCGAAACACTGCTGTGATCCTGGCTAGGAAAGCAGGACTCTGCAGGGTAGCTTGAATGTCATGGAGAAATTGGTGGGTAGAGAGCGGTATAGTCAGAGAAGCCATAATGCCAAAGGGCTTGGGATGAAAACTGTCACATGTAGTGCAGAGAACATTGTGTGAGAGAGGGAGGATTCGGCATCTAAAGCAGACAGACCTGGCACAGACTGCATGACTTAAGTCCCTCTTTTTCATAAGCCTCAGTTTACCCCTCTCCCTTTTAGGTGGTTTCCAAGCTTGGTTTTACAAGATTGTGACCCAAATGAATCATCCTGTGCTGGGGCTGCTAGTACCTATGGCACCTATGTAGATTACAAGATGATATTCTGTCTAGGTGAATGAATTACAAAAACAATGGCCCTTCCTCTGGCCTAAGCCTGGACATAGGCTAGATTCCAGCCCTTCGCCCCTCAGCCCATCAAATGGGAAATGCGCACAGTTCTGCACAGCAACCCTGCCTGTATCTTTCCATGTTGGGAAACTACTGCACAGGAGAGCCGGCTGCTTCCTGTGGTTTGCTAACCTGGGCCATGGACCATCAGCTGCCGGGTGGAAGGTTTGGGGAGAGAAATGAGAGGAATGTAGCCCACATGCAAATTCTCCTCTAGCCAGTAGGGGGCACTGTAGGCTCCAGCTGGAGTGGGCTTTAGTGGCTTACCAACTCTGGGTTTCCTTTGCCTTCAGTTTTTAGGGAAAGTTCAGTAGTTCTGCCTGCCAGCCTCCTCACCTCAGTCCCGGGTCTACCAGTCACCGCCACCTGCCATGCTGTAAGGAAGCTCTCCCAGCATCGAAAGAGAGCTCTAGACCCAAAATTGGAGAAAGCACAGGCCCTAAAGTGAGTGGTTGTCCAGGCTGAGTCTGAGGGCAAGCTGCTGCAGGGAGACGTGGCAAGTGTCAGGTCTGATCTGATCTAAGACGCTAAGGACGTGATGGCTTAGAGAGGAACGAGTTGAACGTGCACCAGCATGAGTCTACTGTGGGTAGGGGAAAGCCAGTCAGAGCTACCCTGGAGGTGATGAGCTGTCACTGAGGTGCTGTGCAAAGGATTCTGGGATGGGCTGAGCTCCCTGAGAGGTACCAACGATGACTCCACCTTTGCACGAATCCACACAGCCCTTTCGTCTCCACATGATGAGTGATGGTCACTTCCTCCTTTGCTAAGCAGCCCTGGCACTCAGAGGAAGGACGGAAGAGTGGATGGTTGGCCCCCCAGGAAGAAGGGGCAAGCAGACATGTATTCGTACACTGAGTCCCTGGCTCCCACGGGGATGCCAGCAATGAGGAACCCAAAGCATTATCAGAGGGCCAGGAGAGGAGCCTGGAGACTGAAGGGCAACCTGAGACTCTAACCTCTGTCCTTCTAGGCGTTTGACTCAGGATCTGAATGAGTACATGTTCTGGGCAGGGTGTCTCGGGGTAACAGGTTCAGGAAGGAAGACAAAGAAGACTCAGGAGCTCCTGGAAATGAGTTCCAGCTTGGGCTGAACGAGAAACACGGGGTTGAGCGTGCATCTGTGCCTGCAGCGTGAGGACACTGTTCCTGTCTGTGCCTGCAGCGTGAGGACACTGTTCCTGTCTGTGCCTGCAGCGTGAGGACACTGTTCCTGTCTGTGCCTGCAGCGTGAGGACACTGTTCCTGTCTGTGTCTGCAGCGTGAGGACACTGTTCCTGTCTGTGCCTGCAGCGTGAGGACACTTCCTGGAAGGCAGAGATGAACGTGAGGTAGACAAAGCTGCTTTATGGAGCCATTGGCATCGTTGCACCCAGGAGGGCAAGAAAATCACAAAGGTGATTTTGCACAGGGTCATTTTCATCATTACAGCCAGGACCCTTGTGGCCAGCGGAGGAGGCCTCAGGGTAGAACCAAGTCTGTAAGGGGCTTTCTCCACTACTGGTTCTCCACGCCTGGTCAGAGATGTTGTGTGGCCTAAGAACAGCTGCAAGGAAGTGAAGAGGGAGTGAGAGAAGAAGCTTAACCTCAGGGCACTCTCCGTCTTCACTGGATCACACAGCAGCCTTCTGCTGTGAGGCCATAGGCACCCCCTTGAAGGGTACCTGCCCAGGCTCACAGTCAGAGGTCACAAGCTTGTAAGGATGTGCAAAGTACAAGCTCACAGAGTGTCTTTAGGCTACCCAGCCAGAAAAGGCCTGTGTACTGTGAGAACAGCACCAGATGTTGCCAAATTTGGATGCTGGGATGCATGAGGTCTATGCCCAGGGCCTGGTTGTGAATACTGCAAACCCTTCCAGGTCTCTCAGGAAACAGGAGAGCTACCGTGCCAGAAGCAAGAAGATAAGGTGCAGTAAGAAGCTGTGGGTTTCACTGGAGACACCATGAGTAGCTACAGACAGCCCTGAGCAGTGCAGAAAGGTCCAAATTCTATTACCGAAACCAGAAATGAGGATCTCAAGCCTGGACAAAAGCTTTTGGAGCTGGAATAAAAGGCCAGAAGTCCTGGGGGCAGGCTCCGGCTGCAGCCAGACAGTCCTCCTGATGGACTCAAGGGCCAAAGAGGAGCCTGGCAGCATGAAGCATTGTTTATTGTGTTACCAGGGGATTTAAAAACCAGCTGAGCATCAGAGCTGCAGGCCCAGCCTCAGACCGCAGCACTGGGACAGAAGAATCAACCGCTCCCAGAACACTGGACCCCTTTAGCTGAAAGCACCACATCCCTAGGTCTGGCAGAACATTCCTCCCAGGAAGTGCTTGCCAACAGAGTCCCAGGCCCCATGGAACTGCCACTCAGCCAGCGGAACAGTAGCTCTGTTTGTTATTAAGCATGGAGAGTGCTAAGATCATCACTACAGAACTCCCTTCGGGGGAGGGAGATGTAGCTGGGCATCTGGCTCAGTCAGTAGAGTGCTTGCCTACTGAATGCAAATGCCTGGATTCAACCCTCAGCATGGCGTCAGCTAGGTACGATGGTGCACACCTATGATTCCAACACCAGAGAGATGGAGGCAGGAGTCAGAAGGTAAAGGTCATCCTCAGCTGTGGAGCCAGTCCAAGGCCAGCCTGGGCTACACGAGACCCCATCACCAAAAGAAGAAAGCAAACCCTCCCCTGCATGACAGCCCAACTACATGAGTGGGAATACAGCAGAATATTTCCTAAAGAAAACGGAAGCTGGCAAGAAGTTCAAATCCAAGGCAGATTTGATGTTACACCTCTGTTCAATTGGTGTGTGTCAAAGCGATGATTAGAATAGCAAAGCCCCTCCATAGCATGCGGTAAATAGCCCTGCCCCAAGTCCCTGGGTGTCCCCTTGGCCCTCCACTGGGAATGCTGCATCTTCCTGTGATCCAGCCTGCTTGAGGATATACCAGCGCTGTGGTCCGTGTCTACCCTCTTGAGGTGTCCTGGACGTACTGATTTGGGGAGCTATTGTAACTTGCTCAAAGCCACCCAGCTAGTAGGTGTCAGTGCTGGGACAGTCTGATGCTGGGACCTGGATGTCCATCATTTTCCATATAGTGGCGAGAGAAGCTCCATTCAGAGGTCTTCACTGGGAGAACTCACCTGAAGCCGACTTGTTGAAAAGCTGGGACACACTTGAGCAGGCACATTTTGCTTAGAGCATCCTGACTACCAATGGTTTAAATTAGACCCAGACATGTGCAGTCCCACTAAACTGTTTTTGAACAACTTCAAGCTATGTGAAACTCAGGTTGCAGATCTTTGAGTTGAGCTAATAAAGACTTTGGCCATCTAAGGACTCTGAGGCCAAATTGGATCCATTGCCTGTTGTCGTAAAGAAATGTCTGTTGTTTTAAACACCGTGGCCATTGGTTTATAGAAGCACTGCAGCAGCAGAATTTAATTTAACGGTACCAACAGAAACTCCAAAGCCAAGAGAATACCTACTATCTGACCCTCTTAAGAGAATATCTGTTGACCCTGGACCAAGGCAAACACCCTTGACCCACTGGGACAAACAGTGTTACATCCTCCTAAGCACTTCAGGACAGAAGTTGGCTCCATAGCTAAGAGGGAGAAGAGATAGGGACTTGATGACTATCTAACCCTTTCCTGACATTCAAGGATTTAAAATTCCAAGTACTGGCCGGGTGGTGGTGGCGCACGCCTTTAATCCCAGCACTCGGGAGGCAGAGGCAGGCGGATTTCTGTGAGTTCGAGGCCAGCCTGGGCTACCAAGTGAGTCCCAGGAAAGGCGCAAAGCTACACAGAGAAACCCTGTCTCGGAAAACCAAAAAAAAAAAAAAAAAAATTCCAAGTACTGTAATTTGCAATTTGCTTGATTCATAAATTTGATACCAGTCAAACTGAATTCACCCTCTCAAGCTGATGGGTGAGAGACCAGGAACAGGACCTTGGCTACGGGTGGCCTTGCTGGCTCTCTAGCATTCATCTTTACAGCTGTGGTCTCAGCTCTCCGTTGGCCTCATGGGGTCTCTGGAGCCCTGGTGCGTGCTGGTAAGCGGATGGCTGTGAAACGTAGGCTTGGCATAAAGTGAAGCGTCCAGTGTTGACTCCAACCCCTCAGATCTAGTGAGTCATCTTCACTCGCTCTCTGAAAACAAGTTCTCAAGGGTCCCCAGAAGGCTTTGGCTCGGAAGATGCTGATGGAGTGAAAAGTCAGACTCCACTAAAAGGTGGACGTTTCCTCCAGGTATGAGGTGCAAGCCACAAAGCCACCCTTACAATGGAAGTTTTCCAAATCCACTACAAACACGGCAAACTGTCTCACCTACTGCCACGGTTGACGTCACCATCCCATCATGATAGTCCCCCTTACAAAGCCCAGGCTTGGCCTCAGGTTCTTCCTGTGGCATTTAAGACAGCCTGTCCCAGCTGGAGGAGGCATGTGGATTGCTTTCCAGCAGGCAGGCATGGTCCTTGATGTTCCTTCTCTGATGCTGTGGTGCAGCTCCAAGGATGCCAGCTTCTCACCTGTCTCCAGTAGAATCTGATGATGATGAAGAGGAGGAGGAGGACCATTGGCCCCATAACTGGCAGCTTCACTGAGCCTGTACTGGAGAGAGTGTCCCAGGTTCTGCCCTTAAGGCAAGGTGCAGAAACCTCTCTTGCCAGTAGGTGGCACTGCAGACTGGCATTCGGCTGTGCCTGTGGTTTACAGTTTACTTTTCTCTCCTTCCATGCTACCGATTACTGTGCTGGACTCTCATAAGGACTTCAGGTGCTCTGACAATGTCTGTGAAACATCTCTGTATGATGAGCCAGCCGACGGCTCTCACTGGAAACCACTGTGATGGTGTGTATGGGGAAACGCCTGTGACTACGTACCACTATACACGTATACGGGTGTGAGTGATGGCCCAGACTTCTTGGCTGATGACTCTGTGTGTGCACACATGTATGTGTGTCTCTGAGTGTGTGTATCACACACACTTACAAGCTTGGAGTGTGTACAGATGGTTGTCCCTGTTATTTGAGGATCCTGGGCCGCACAGGTGATGACCAGCATCACTCCTTGGAACTGGTCCTAGCTACCCCCATCATCTCACGGGCGTGCCGCTAGCTATTCCCATCATCTCATGAGCATTGCACGTGCCTCACCCGAGGGCCACGGAGGCCAGATCTCTCAGTCTTTCTCTAGTTTTCTGCTTATGTTCCATTTCCATTGCCTCTGAATTCTGTCTCCTACCCCTGTGGCTCTACAGCTTCGGGGAGGAAGTGGCAGAATAGACCCCAGCTGACTCAATCTCCACACATCTCTTCCCTCCTCTAACAGAGCCAGGGTTAATATGGTCCGATTAGGAGCTAAAGGCCACAGCTAGGCAAGCCGATTTTCTTCCTGGCCTCCTGTTCTTTTTTTTTTTTTAAGACAGGGTTTCTCTTGTGTAGTTTTGGTGCCTGCCCTGGATCTCGCTCTGTAGACCAGGCTGGCCTCCAACTCACAGAGATCCGCCTGGCTCTGCCTCCCGAGTGCTGGGACTAAAGGCATGTGCCACTACTGCCCAGAGGCCTCCTGTTTTTGCCAGATGTGATTTACCTCTGATCTTGACTGGGAAGTGTCTCCCCAATGAGCCACACCCCCACACACCCAGGGGCTTTAGAGACTGAATCATCTTTGCAAAGTAAGAGCTTCCATAAGGCAACCCAAAACCCTGCAGGCCACTGTCTTACACTCCTGGCCAAGGCTGAATATGCCTTCTTGGCTGTCAGCCACTAAATTAGGGCAGAAGTTCAAGGCTAGACTTGCAGCTGACACCGATCAGAAAATTGCCATGCTCATTGCAAACGGACTGTGTGGGTCAGGGGTCACAAACCCTGTGTCTACAGGAGCCCCACAGGAAACAGATAGGAGCAAAGGGCATCGGGCTAAGTTTTGAGAGGGAAAGCGCCATCTAGATTCCTGTTTATCCATCCCTGCCATGTAGAAATTTGGGCTGGTAGGGCCTGATGTGCCACAGTGTTTTTTTGTTTTTGTTTTTGTTTTTCCTGAGAAGTTAGAAATCTGAACTTCAAATGTTGGCAACTATTTCAAGTTTAGAAAACACTCTACAGGCCAAAGGAAGCCTATCTTGTCGGCTAAATCTAGCCCTCCAATCTCTAGTTGGCTCCTACCGGCCCCAGCCCAGGGAACTGGGACTTTTAGACTCAAGTAATTGAGATTGGAAGGACATTGCCCTCAGAACCACAGCTTGGGGTCTTTATGAGACCTTGGAGACAGTGTAGAACATCTGGTGTTTTTAAAGGCTTGGGTACAAGCTGGACGTGGGGTGCACACCTGTTAGCCCAGCACTGGAAGCTGAGATTGAAGGATGCTAAGTTTAAGGCCAGCCTGGCCTACCTATCAAGACCCTATCAAAGAGCAAAACAAAACAAGAACCTGAATGTCAGTGGCTATGGTGGTGGCGCATGCCTTTAATCCCAACACTTGGGAGACAGAGGTAGGCGGATCTCTGTGAGTTCAAAAGCCGTCTGGTCTACATAGCAAGTTCCAAGACAGTCAGGGCTACATTGTGAGATCCTGTGTCAGAACAAAAAACTGAATGAATGGCACAAACTTCACTTTTAAATGAACACACCTATAATCTTAACTTCCAATTTCCTTTTTCAATAGTGTCCCCTATTTAGAACAAAGTCAAGAATGAAGCCATAACTCATAGTGTGCTGACCCACCTAGCAGTAACTTTCTGCTTACCTCTATTCTCTGCTGCCCTGGGCTCCTTCCCCTGACCCCTCTGGCTTGCTGTTCTTCATAAACCCCCAAGTGCCTCCTTGGAGAGCTAGAGCATGAGCTCCTTTGTCTATGTGACCCCTCCCCGGGACCAGAGTGGGGGCACACCTTTCTTAGCGCCTTGCCATAGCCTACTTGCGGCACATCAGTGGCTCCCGCTCTGCCCACTCGTTTCCTGGTCACATGACGATGGATGCTACATATTATTACTGTGAGTCCTTCCCCTCATGCTCATCCTATGCCTTCACTTACAAGGGCTTCTGCTTCTTAAAAGCCATCCAAATAAATAGCCATTCAAATGTATGTATATTGTCTTGTTTTCTTCTTTCGTTTTTTACAAATTCCTTACAAATGAATCCCAAAGCTGGTGTAAGCCCTAAGAAATCTGGTTCTGTTGTCAGTTTAAGACAAGCCAGGAGGTGGTGGTGCATGCCTTTGATTACAGCACTTGGGAGGCAGAGGCAGATGGATCTCTTTGAGTTCGAGGCCAGCCTGATCTACAAGAGTGAGTTCCAGGACAGTCAGAGCTGTTACACAGAGAAACTCTGTCTCAAAGAAATGAAGGAGGAGGAGGGGGGGGGAGGGTGGAGGAAGGGAAGGAAGGAAGGAAGGAAGGAAGGAAGGAAGGAAGGAAGGAAGGAAGGAAGGGAAAAGAAAAGAAAGACAAGTCTTGCAGGTGCTTGCCGAGTTTCTGTCACAGCACTGTGGGCTTCTAGGAGTTACTCCAGTTTTCTGAGTCACTCCTGGAACTGAAGCTACAGGCAGTTGTGAGCTGCCGTGTGGGTGCTGGGAATTGAACCTGGGTTGTCTGGAAGAATGTGCTTAACTGCTGAGCCATCTCTCTGGCCCCTTCATTTTCTTCTTTTTCTTTCTATTCTTTTCCCCAAAGCCTAAGCGTAGACTGGGCCACTATGCCTTTAATCCTTGCACAGACAGGTGGATCATTGTGAGTTTGAGACCAGCCTGGTCTACATGCAGATTCAGGGTCAGTCAGGGCTACACAGTGAGACCCTGGCATGCTTTCCTTGATGCTCTGAGCTTCCTGACTCTCACTGAAGCTTCCCCACCCTTCCACCATGAGACTGCTTACAACTGGCAGTTTTCAGTTTTCTCTCTTTCTCTTCTACCTTCTCCTAGCAACTGCCTGGATTTGCAGCTTGCTTTCTCTGCCATTTTTCTCTTAGATCCTAATAAAATTGTCCCCAAGCTTCAGAGAGAGAGAGAGAGAGACAAGGCCTAGCCATTTAGCACAGGCAAGCCTCAAACTCAAATCCTCCTTCATCAAATCTCCCAAGTTCTGGAATTTCAGAAACGGGTCACCAAACCCAGCACAAAATCCAGAGATGCTGAGGTCTCTCTGTAGACCCATCTTTCATGGGGGGAGATTCTGAGGTAGATGGTAGACTGAGCCCCCGAAAGGCAGACTTTTCCATGTCAACTTGACTGGATCTGGAACATCTAGGGGGCAAGCGTCTAGACACATCTGTGAGGGTTCTTCTAGTCTCTGGGCAAACTTGTGAGGAATTTGTTATGAAGTTGAGGTGGGAAGACCCACCCTAACAGTGGACAACACCCTTCCCTAGGCTTGGGTCCTGAACTGTATAAGACGAAGGAAGGGAGCTCAACACAAGCATGCATCGCTCTACTTTCTGTGGATTTGGTGTGACCAGCTGCTTAAAGATCTCCAGCCCTGGCTTTTGCTGTGGTGGACGGTACCCTTGAACTGTGAGCTAAAGTAAGCCCTTTCTCCCTTAAGTGGCCTTCGTCAGGGGTTTATCACAGCAACAGGAGAAGAAACTGACACACCCCAGCAGAGCTCCTAATGTGGACTATTATTTCCTCTGGAACTATCAAGGGTAAGGATGAAGTGGAAGGGAAAAGGAGATGGAAAGGATATGAGATTGAGAAGTGTGGCGGCACTCCTGCTGGGCTACACTAGGCCTGGCTCCAGAGAGTAGCACCTAGCCCTAACCCGTCTTTTGTTTAGCAGATACCTTTTGTTTCTCTTGTTGCCTTATGTGAATCCTGACTCAGAGTCTTCCAGGGACACAAAGGCCTACACAAAACTTGGTACAGGAAACCGGGAAGACTGTGGTACCTGATGAATCAAGAGATTTGCACTTGGCATTGTATTTTTGGGAGTTTCTTTCAGGTTGTTTTGAACATATGGAAATCAACTGGCTACACTGTAAATATTGAGAAAAATAAAAATGCCCTGGGCTAAGGGAAAGTGCTTCAGTCCTGAGAGACTAGTTCCTCCTGCAGCCCCAAAAGGCTGGATTCATTCTTAAGGTGCCTCGGAGTCTTCTTTCAACGGTCGGGTCCCGCGTGAACCCACACACCCATGCCTCAACACTTCTTACTAGAGAAGGGAAAGGGTCACCTGACACCCACCCCAGCCACACATAGTCCTTCCTCTTGTACCTGAGTATCTCTCTACATCTCAACACGTTGGCAGAGCAGGAATCCAGGGAAAGTTTCACGGAGTCTTTACAGCTCAGTTTTACCGGGCTGTGATCTACTGTCTGGTGGGTGTCATCTGAAAGTTCCACTAGGGTTGTGGAGGTCTGCTTCCAAAATGACACGTTCACATGGCTGTGGCAGGTAGTCACAGCTTGCCACGTTTGCCTGAATGCCCTCAAGATGTGACTGTTGTAAAATGAGAAGTTGAAGACATTGTCGTGTATGACCTAGCCTCAGAAGCAACACATTATCAGCCATTGTCTGGGTCACAGCCCTGATTCAGAGAGGGACACTCTTACACAAGGGTGTGACTATTGTTATGCCCAGATCTCGGGGACCCCGAAAAGACCACCACAGAGACCAAATCCCATATGTAAAAACAAAGAGCCTTTATTTTCAAGCTCCGAGCTTGGTCTCTCTGTCTGTCCAAAGCAGCGGTGAGAACAGAGAGCCCTGAGCCCAGGCAGGGTGGGGTTACTATCATAGCAGAGGTTGGGGTGAGGGGATTTCCAGGGTTCAGGACCCTGATTGGCTGACATTTGTCTAGGGGTATAGAGAATGTTTGGAATGTCAAGTATTTGCTCTTAGATGCAGGCCCCACTGGGTGGGGTCAGCTTATGGCTTTTCCTGGGTCCAGGTGTGATAGACACCTTTACTCCCCGAACTGGAGAGACTGAGGCAGGGAGTTTCAAAGTTTGACACCAGCCTTGGGTACATCTAGAGACTCTCCCCAAAAATAAACAAACAACAAGCTCCTTCCTTCCTCCATCCCTTCCTTCCTTCCTTCCACCCACCCACCCCCTCACCCTCCCTCCCTGTCTTTCTTTCAAGACAGGTTCTTACTACACGTAGCCCTGGCAGGCCTGAAACTACCTACACAGAGCAGGCTGGTCTTGAACTCCACCTATCTCTGCCTCCTGAGGGCTGGGATTAAAAGTGTGGGTCACTTCACTACACCCAGCTTTACAAATAACTTTTAAAACCTACAGAAAGTTAAGTTAGTTTGGACTATGTGTCTCAGGATTGGACTAGCCTCTTCATTTGAGTGACTCTGGGCAGAAGTGTGTGGAGTGGTTTCCTGTGGGCACTTTGGAGAGAAGTAGGTCCCTCTGTATAGAGACAAAAATATTAGTTGCCTGAGAGAAAAGGAAAACACTTGTCTGATAAAGAAAGGAAATTGAGCTGGGCAGTGGTGGCGCACGCCTTTAATCCCAGCACTTGGGAGGCAGAGCCAGGCGGATCTCTGAGTTCCAGGCCAGCCTGGTCTACAGAGCGAGATCCAGGACAGGCACTAAAACTACACAGAGAAACCCTGTCTCGAAAACAAAAAACAAACGGAGGAGAAGGAGAAGGAGAAGGAGAAGGAGAAGGAGAAGGAGAAGGAGAAGGAGAAGAAGAAGAAGAAGAAGAAGAAGAAGAAGAAGAAGAAGAAGAAGAAGAAGAAGAAGAAAAGAAGAAGAAGAAAGGAAATTGAACATCATACTGTCACTCTGAACTCAGAGCTATCCGCGCCCCACCCCCACCCCGAAAGGCGTGTGCTGGTCTGTTTAAGCTTACCAAACTCCCATGAACTTAGAACTTGGAGACAATAGAAATTTATTTCTCACACCAGATGTGGTAGCACACACCTTTTATCCCAGCACTTGGGAGGTGGAGGCAGGAGGATCTCTGTGAGTTTAAGGCCAGCGTGGTCTACATAGCAAGTTCCAAGATGGCCAGGACTGTATAAAGAGGCCCCCATCTCAAAAACAAACAAACTATAGAACAAACAACAAAAAGAAAACTTTGTTTCTCAATGTCCTGGAGGCTGTGGCCAATTGAATGTCTGGTGAGTGCCCTTTTCTGTCTCATAGATGGCCAGCCACCTCACTGTGTGGTAGAAGGGGCAAAGAGGCTGTCTGGGTCTCTTTTCCAAAGACACTGACCGCATTCATGAGGGCAGACCCTCATGAGCTAATTTCCTCTCACAGGCGGTACATTCTAATATTATCCACTGCTGACTGTTACCACAGAAATCAGGGGTTGGGAGAGACCAACGTCCAGACTACAGCAGTCTGAATCTTCACTCTTTTCTCCGTTCAGCAAAATGTTCCATGTGGGATAAAGCTCCTCCCACTGTGAGAATAGTGTGCAGCCATAGCTCAGGGGTGTGAACTTATCACCTGCTTTCTGGTGACCTTGTAAAGCACACCTCCACAGCTGCCAGGAAGGCACATCCCTGGGATCTCCCTTTCAGAGAACACTGCCCACAGGCTGCAGGGGTCACACCTTCAGACCAGCAGCTTTCAGGAGCAGCTGGATACTTCGATATTGCCAAGAGTGATTGGGAATGCCGGGTACACAAATACCAAACACTTCCTTCTTTCTTTCTTTCTTTCTTTCTTTCTTTCTTTCTTTCTTTCTTTCTTTCTCTCTCTCTCTCTCTCTTTTTTTTTTTTTTTTCTCGAGACAGGGTTTCTCTGTGTAGCTTTGCGTCTCTCCTGGAACTCACTTGGTAGCCCAGGCTGGCCTCGAACTCACAGAGATCCGCCTGGCTCTGCCTCCCGAGTGCTGGGATTAAAAGCGTGCGCCACCACCGCCCGGCTCTCTCTTTCTTTCAATAACTGTGTGTGTGTGTGTGTGTGTGTGTGTGTGTGTGTGTGTGTGTAAGCAGGTACAGAGGACAGAGGAAGACACTGGGTATCCTTCTCTACGACACTGTTATAAACTTGGAGTCAGAAAGCCCCAGTACTGGGGTTACAGGTGTGTGTGACTCTGTCCAGCTTTCATGTTGGGTGCTGGGTGTTGAAACTTGGAGCCTCATATACACACCACAAGAATGCTTACCCACTGAGCCATCTCCCCAGGCATGACGTCTGGCTCTTTCTATACTAAGAAGACTCTTCTATCTACTCTGGACCTGATCGTGGTTCCCTTGGAACTGAAAGATTGCCATCAGCTCTTACTATGCAAGCCTCATTTGTTATGGAATAATCTTTTTGTGCAGTGAAGATGTGTCACTCTGATTGGTTTAATAAAAAGCTGAACGGCCAATAGCTAGGCAGGATTTTGGGGGCAGAGAAGACATTGGGAAGAAGAAGGGAGATGCCAGGAGACAAAGAGCAAGCAGGATGAGCAATACAGAGATGAGGTAATAAAGCCATGAGGCAGAAAGTAAATTAATAAAAATGGGTTAAGTTATAAGAACTCGTTTGAAACAAGCCTAAGCTATTGACCGAACTTTCATAATTAATAGTAAGTCTCTGTGTCATGATTTGGGAGCTGGCTGGAGGGACAGACTCACAACGTTCCTTCCTCCTTCCTCTCCCCTTTCCTTCATAGGTCAGAGCCCCACCTTACGTCACCCAGTTCCCGGGGAGATGGGAACAAACATAGACTCACCTCAGATTGGGGACCAATGACAGGCCAAAAAGTGCAGATACTAGCCAGAGTTCAACTTGGTGAACCAGTGAATTTCATTGGTGGTTACTTACAGGAGTATGGGTGAGGGGTTACAGGCACAGAAATGACTCAAGACAGCTGCATCACCAAAGCCTACCCCAGCGTGGGTGATGGCTCACAAAAGCTGGAAACTCAGAGCTCACTGTACAAGTTGCAGGCCGCTCAGCAAGGGGGAATTGTCTTTTTCAGGCAGCTGGTCTGGTCTAGGCAGCTGGGCTAGACTCTCCCTCCTCCAGACAGCTCGGGTGGTGTCTGTGGCTTCCAGGTGGCTCGGCTGGTCTTCGCCTCTCCTGGGCAGCTCAGCTTGGCTGAGGACTTCCCTTTGGGACATCCTGTGTCTTAACAAGCTTCCCTTCAAGATGGAAGGTTTTAATCTCAAGGGAACTGCGCCACAGTACCCCCACCACAGTCACAGGGTCCTCTCTGCTCCCTGCCATCTATTCTTCCAAGCTGGTTCTCCAGGAAACCTCCTGTCCCTCTAACTGGACTCAGCCCCTGTCTCCATGAGGAGCTAAGGTAGCAGAGCCTTCCTGGGCCATTGACCCATGTCTGTCCACACTCAGGAGAGCACAGGATTGGCATTATAGTCTTAAAAGCCTCCATCATCGCTAAGAAGTAAAGTAGAAGTGTGGTTTCCCTGACAACGCAGAGGACCTGGTGGGCTCCAATTTCAGCCACATCAGCTACTTCCCAAGGCCTTGGCTCTCACAACCATTGGGCCTCCATATGAAAGCATCAGAGAGGGAGTTTGGAGGCAGAGAAAGAGCCTTTGGGTCCTAACCTAGTCTCTGCTACTGACGTTCCTGCTCTGGACTGTCCTTACTCCATTTGCACCATGGGACTTTGGTTTAACCTTGGTGGGGAAAGGCAGAAATGGGGCTTTAAGGAATGACTTACTTTGGGGCCAGCAAGATAGCACAGCAGGTAAAGGTACCTGCTGCCACTTCTGGTGATCTGGGTGCCATCCCCCAAAGTTGTATGGTGAAAAGAATCAACTGCAAGTTGTTCTTTGACCTCCAAACTGTGCACACTTGTACACACACACACACACACACACACACACACACACACCATGAAATGGAAGGCAGGGGATGTAGCTGAGTTTGTAGAGTATAGAGCTGCGGGTTTGGTCACCCACATAAAACAAGGTGTAGTGGTACACACCTGTGGCCTCACTACTTGAGAGGTAAAGGCAGGACGATCATAAATTCAAGGTCATTTTCAGCTACTCAGTGAGCTAAAGACTAGCCTGGTTACATGAGACCCTGCTCCTTCTACTACCACCACCACCTCCACCACCTCCATCACCACCTCCATCACCACCTCCATCACCACCTCCATCACCACCTCCATCACCACCTCCACCTCCATCACCACCTCCACCACCACCTCCACCACCTCCACCTCCACCTCCACCACCACCACCACCTCCACCACCTCCACCTCCACCACCACCTCCACCACCATACTACCTCCACCACCACCTCCATCACCACCTCCACCACCACCTCCACCACCACCACCACCACCACCACCTCCACCACCACCACCACCTCCACCACCACCTCCACCTCCACCACCTCCACCTCCACCTCCACCTCCACCTCCACCTCCACCACCACCACCATCACCATACTACCTCCACCACCACCTCCCCCTCCACCACCACCACCACCACCACCACCACCACCACCACCCAAAAAAAGAAAGAAAAGCATTAATTACAGTGGTTGGACTTAATTACGGTGGTGATACACACCCATAATCCCAGCTCTCAGGGATGCCGAGGAGGAAGGATCACAAGTTTGAAGCCAGTTTGAGCTACATAGCAAAATTCTATCTGAAACACAAAGGAACAAACAAAGATGGACCAGACCAGATAGTCCGTAGGCAGGAAGCTACTGTCCTCCCATGCTACAGATAAGGCCCAGTTCTAAGGGAAGCTGGGCAGCTTCCTGGGATCAAGGAAGGTCCAAGACCAGGGAATGAGCATCCTGTCCTCATGTGTGAGCATAGCAAGGACCAGGTTCTTCCTCTATCCCTGCCCTACCCCCACAGCCATCAAACTTGAGGAAGCTCAGCTCTTCCCTGCCTCCCACAGTGTCCTGGTCCTGCTGACATCATGCACACATGGAAGAGAAATCTGTGAGATTCCAGAGGGGCCGGAGTGTGGGAACCAGGATACATGTTGCTGGCACCGCCCCAGGCTGAGACTACTCTGGAGCCCCTGGGTGCTGCCAAGGGGGCTCTGGAATGTGTCTGGAGCCTCTGGCTTCCTCCACAGCAGGCTGTCCCTTAGGGCCTGGGAAAGTTGGGAGGTTCTGAAGGTCATTCCAGCTCAGCCATTTCAGGACTTGGACTACTTCAATATGGAAGTGGGGAATGGGTGAGCATCCAGCCCCAGGGCTGCCCGTCCCTCTCAGGAACCCCCCTCTTCTCTGGACAACATGACCATCATGACCTCTATAGTCCATGGCTAAGAAAAAGGAATCAAGCCAGTATTGTCACCCACAGTACGCAGAAAAGGAATAGGGAGTATGTGTATGTGTTAAGACAGACAAATGGACAAAGACAGATGTTCTCACTCTCATCTCCACCGGCCCCAGGGGAAGCTATGCATTGCCTGTTCCACACATGTGGCTCCCAGCAGCTGCACATTCCGTCAATGACCAGCTGTGGTTGGTGGCAGCTGTGGAGGTGGGGGGTGAGCACTGACGGGTCCCAGGAGGGAGGGGGAGGACAGGAAGGGCCTGAGATGAGCAGGGGTCAGGGGGTGAGCCGAGGAAGCCCACAGTGTTCCCAGGCTGGAACACAGAGTGGAAAAGCAGCCGCTAGGAAACTGACATCTGGGCCTTGGCATAGAGGACCTGGGGAGGTCAGGGCAGCCCCAGAATGCCCTAACGATTGCTTGGCGCGTGAAGAGAAAGGCGATGTAGTGAGGTACATGGGCCTGAATCTCAGGCAGGCCTCACAAGAGACACAGGTTTGGGAATGACTGTAGGAGGTGAAGCTATGGGTGTGAAGGAATCACCTAGGGAGAGGATGGGTAGAGACAAAGACTGGCCGTGAGATTCGGCCTCCACACACCAGGCACTGTACTGTGTCTCATTCGTTTCGTCCCTACAAGTCTGCAGCGGGAAGAGCTTCAGCATAGCCCACTTTATAAATGAGGAAAGGAAAGCCTCACTGTGCGCACTGGGAAGTATTCCTGGCCCTCTGTGGATCGCAAGGCCTCAGACACAGAGGAAGCAGCAAGACACTGCAAAGAGGCCACACGGCCCCAAGGTGCTACGGGCAAAGGGACAGTCCTGGTAGTGACTGTGCATTCTTCCCAGGGATCACAGCACTGCCTTCTCCACAGAGAAGGTAGAGACCTTCAGGGCCCCTCTCACTCTGTCTTATCTCTTGACTTTCAACCAGCCTGTGCCAAACGCCTACTATGTGCCAGACTCTGGCGGATGATGGGAGTTGACAGTAACCAAGCCTGGCACAGTTGCCACTTTTATGGGGTTCCAAAGCAGTCTCCAAGACAGACATAAATTGTTGCACAATTCTTAATTTACCAGCTGCTGCCAGAGCATCTCTGACCGCCTACCCCCCTGTTTTCCCACAGTATGAGAGGCCCCGTGGTCAGCCCAGCAGAGGGCTCTGGAAACTTGGTTCCACATCTGGCACACATGGTGACTAACCATTTGTAGCCTGGGCCACATCTGTTTGGTGATCTGAGAGACGATGGGACTGACCTAGCGTGACCTCAGGGAGCGAGAAAGTGTCATCAGAGCTGAAACCTGTCCCTGAATATCTCCAACTTGACAAGGGAAGTGGGGGAATAGCAGCCTTTCCCTGTCCCCCTCCTCTTAGACTGGGGATGCCTGCAGGACACCCCAAGGGCCCCCAGACTTACCCCTCTGCCTGCAGCTGAGCCCTTCACCATCAGCCGACAGATGGCTCCTGCTGGCCCCGGGATGGCTTGTGTTCTCTCTCCCACCGACCCATTCCCTAGACACACCCACTTCTGCATCCTCAGAACTTGAGACAGATCAGCAAGCCCAAGGGATCCTCAGCACCGGGCGTACAAACATGCCCCACCACACTCAACTTTTTCTTGTTGTGTTTATGTTTTTGTTTTTTAGACAGGGTGTCACTATGTGACCCTGGCTGGCCTGGAACCCGACTCACAGAGATACACCATGCCCAGCTTCGAAGCCTTTTTGTAATGCCTACCCAACTTCGATGGCTCAGAGGTTAAGAGCACTGACTGCTCTTCCAGAGGTCCTGAGTTCAGTTTCCAGTAACCACATGGTGGCTCACAACCATCTGTATCGAGATCTGGTGCCCTCTTCTGGCCTGCAGTCATACATGCTGTATACATAATAAATAAATAAATCTTTAAAAAAAAAAAAAAGTAAAAGCAAACAGACCCTAGCTAGACTCTACTCTTCTCTCGCCCTGGCTTAGTGTCCCACCCCAGGGAAGCTTCTCAAACAAGGCTTCTGGCAGCACATCATTATTGCACACCTATTACCTGCTGTCCTTAGTCGGGGTTTCTATGGCTGTGAAGAGACACCATGACCACGGCAACTCTTACAAAAGATAACATTTAATTGAGGTGGCGGCTTACAGTTTCAGAGGTTTCGTCCATTGTCATCATGGTGGGGATCCCGCATGGTGGCTGGGAGTGTGGCATCATATAGGCAGACAAAGTGCTGGCTACATCTTGATCAGAAGGCAACAGGAAGATGAAGCACAAATCTTAAAAGGTCTTATTAATAAAAATCAAACCTGAGGCCAGTTATTGGAGTGAATGCTGGAAGATCAGAGAAGCAGAACAAGCCACAGCCACCTCACCTCGCCAGTTCCTCAGCTGATCCTGTTTCCTCAGATTGAAAGCCTCTGTGTCCTCATATCCTAATGGATCTCAGCTGAACTGCTGCTTTAAAGCCTAAAAGCTTAACCGACCTCTAGTTCCTGGTTTTTTATGCCTTATATACCTTTCTGCTTTCTGCCATCACTTCCTGGGATTAAAGGCATGAGTCACCATGTCTGCCTGTTTCCAGTGTAGTTTTGAACTCACAGACATTCGGATAGATCTCTGCCTTCGGAATGCTAGGATTAAAGGCGTGTGTGCCACCATTTTCTGGCCTCTGTATCTAGTGGCTGTTCTGTTCTCTGACCCCAGATAAGTTTATTATCTTATCTGGATGCACAATATTTTGGGGAACACAATATCACCACAGGAAGTGGATTGTGACACTGAGTGAAGCTTAAGCAAAAGAGACCTCAAAGCCCGCTCCCACCATGACACATTTCCTTCAACAAGGCCAATTACATTCAAACTACCACACCTGCCAAACATGTTCCAGGTGCTGGATACTTCACGGTAAACACCAGACACATATTTCTGCTGCCAATCAGCTTATCTTCTTATGGGACCTGGACAGTAAATAACTAGACATATCTAACATTATGTAAATTATGTTGATGGATGCTGTGGGAAAGGATATGGTGAGGTGGAAGGCATAGACTGATTGGAGGCTACTGGCTACAGGGCAGTGAGGAGAGTCCTCTCTGGGGATGTGACATTTAAGCAAAGACCTGGATGGAGTGAGAGCTGCTAAGATCAGACACAAGCAAGATTCTTTTCTGAAGAAAAGTCAACACATTCAAGGCTCGGAGTCAGGGAACAAGCATGGAGCTTGGGGGAGGAAGCCAGGAAGGCTGAAGTTGTGGCTGGAGAGAGGCAGAAACAGGCAGGATGAAGCTAAAGAGATAGTCAGGGGCAAGAACTAACCGGCTGACCATACCTCTGGTGTCCCCTGGACCATTCTGGAATAAATACTAGTACGGCATCCCTTCAATCTTAAAGATGCTGAGGGCTAGATGATAAATTATACACACACCCCAAGTAGACGCACGGAAAGCAGCTAGCATTTGGTTTAAGATGTGATGAGAAGCCTGTGGGTGGTACGGAGTGGGAGGTGACATGCTCTGATGACATTTTAAAAGATCACAACCACCAGCTGGTGGCGGCGCACTCCTTTAATCCCAGCACTTGGGAGGCAGAGGCAGGTGAGCTCTGTGAGTTCAAGGTCAGCCTGATCTACAGAACGAGTTCCAGGACAGCCAAATCTGTTACACAGAGAGACCCTATCTCGAACCCCCGCCCTTGAAAAAGAGGATCATAGCCAAGTCCTAGCAGCTCTCTTTGGGTTCCTACGGTGCCTTCTTAGTTCTCCTAGCCTTCTGAGTCTCCTCTCCTTCCTGGGCTACTGGCTTGCACCCTGCTCTGGTGTCTCTTCTCCAGAACCTTTCACGTGTTCAGCCTTTTACATTGCTGCATGACACTGTCAACTACAAAGTTCATACTCAAGAGCTGTGCAATAGAGGTTCACTCGTTCTTTCTTTCTTTTCTTCCTTCCTTTCTTTTTTCTTTCTTTCTTTCTTCTTTAACACACAAAAAAAATCCACTGTTTTAAGTAAACTTTTGATTTCGTGTCGGGTGCAAGTGGTCCATGATCTACAGGTTGGACATGCCTGTATGGAGTTTCTTCGATCAGTACTTCTCAGCTGGGGGTGATTTCTCTCATTTGGTATTCTCTGCATATTTTCTGGAAAACGCTACTTGCATCTCGTGGGAAGTGGCTAGTCTTTAACCTGCTCTGGGCCACAGAGGAGCCCCGGGAAGCAGTTAGCCAGCCTTGAATGTTAGCAGTAGGAAGGTTTGAGAAGGCCTGTGCTGAGTGAGGGATCAGAGGAGCTCCACATACAATTAAAGATGTGCTAGTAGCCACAGCGGAGGCAGAAAAAAAGCCAGGTATAACAGCTCACACCTGTCATCTTGGCTCTCAGGAGGCTCAGGCAAGAGGCTCCCGAGTTAACATCAGCCTGGACTATGTCCTGACGTCAGAAAGAGGACAAAAGAATAGGGAGATGAGGAGGGAAGGAGGAAGTGAAAGAAAGTAGTAGGATTAAAAAACATATAAGGTGCCGGGCGGTGGTGGCGCACGCCTTTAATCCCAACACTCGGGAGGCGGAGCCAGGCAGATCTCTGTGAGTTCGAGGCCAGCCTGGTCAACAGAGCGAGATCCAAGACAGGCACCAAAACTACACAGAGAAACCCTGTCTCGAAAAACCAAACATATATATATATGGCTCTTTTTAACTTAAAAAAAAAATTATGGTCTGGAGAAATGGCTCAGCAAGTAAAGGTGCTTGTCACCAAATCTGGCAGCATGAGCTGAAACCCTAGGACCTTCGTGGTGGAGGGAGAAAATGAACTCCTACAATCTGCCCTCTGATCTCCACAGGCACACACACACACACACACACACACACACACACACACACACACGCATACATACTTGCACACACTAAATAAACATATAGGTGTAATTTTTAAAAATTCTGTTGTGTTACACTCCAAAATTCAAGCCATTCCTGTTCCAAGTTCTTCACAGCTGTGTGTGGCTCAGGCCACTGTGTTGATGGCACAGAAATGAGCTCAGCGCTGGGTTGCAAAGCCTAATATGTCTGAGAGCTCTATAAGACAGAAAAGCCTAGTTATTTGCCTCTGGAGTCAAACTGCCGTGTGAAATCCCAGCTCCTCCTCCTCTGCCTGTTGGCCATAGGCTGGGTTATTCTTCCTCTCTTCTCTCGTTTGTAAAGGTGAGGAAACAATCAATAGCACTACCTGGTCAGCTGGGGGTTAAATGAATTAGAACTTACAGGACACTTAGGACCTTCCCTCACTTAGGACAAGTACTCACCAAACAGTAAGTAATAGGCTCCGCCTCTCCATCCATTTGTCCACTCCCATAGCTGTAAAAGCCATCTATTACCTAATAACTTCCAAATTTAGTTCTTTTTTTTCCCCGAACCCCGTACTCCCTATTTAACTGTGCAGTATATTTTGAGGACTTGGGACATCTCTTGTGAACATGTGCACCACAGAGTCCTCACCTTCCCCTGCAAATCCGCCAACCCTTGCTATCTCAGCCAATTACACGGAGCGAGTATCTGCCTTTCTAGGAAATGCATAGTGCACGGATTGGGCAACCTCTATGCTGGGTGAGGTGTCCACTACCTTGGCATGTGCCCACAGAAATTATGTGAGAGCATTTGGAACAGGAGAGTTGGTACGTGTGGCAGCAGGGCTTCCTGATCCTGGATGTTCATGCCAGGTGGTGTCTGTCTTCTGTCTGTGTTCGTGAGTTTCTGTACTTGGCCAAGTGGTTGTGTGGGGGTCTGTATGGCAAGAGGCCTGTTGTTTCCCATCAGGAAGTGGCTGCGAGCAGATGTTACCTTGGAGTGGAAGTGCAGACAGACGGCTTCAGATGACCAGCCCCTTTCCTACACCAAACGCTCGCTTTCTTCTGTGCCTATCCCAGGGAGCAGGACGCAGGGAAGGGACTTCCCTGGTGTACCAGCCTCTACAATCTCCCTGTGCCCTGTGAGAAATTCACCTCGGAGGATTCGCCTCTGCACACAGGGCTTCTCTGAGACAGTGGCCTAGAAGGATGGCAGCTGAATCTCCTCTCCAGGGACAGGGACAGGAACTCTCACTGACTAAATAGTTTTGTCTGTTGTCAGACAGGCTCCCCTAGAAAGAGAAGCCCAAGGCTCTTTTCCTCTCTCCCTGAGGCCTGCCAGGACAGCTCTGTCATTAAGCGAACTGGGAACTGACTCCCAGGGACATGCCACCAACCATCACACCATACCTACCTTCTCCCTTCCTGCGCTCCCTCCTACAAGTCAGTATCTCAGAGATCTTGGCCACTGCGATAATGCCCTTGGGATATGGAGGCAGAAGATCAGTATTTCACAATCATCCTCTGCTACACAAGTTCAAGGCCAGTTTGGGCTCTATGAGACCCTGTCTTCCCTCCTCTCAAAACAGCCTTTGCCTGAGACCAGCCTTCACAGCTGGCAGGCAGCGGGCATCCCTTTTGGGGTTCACCACAGGTCTTCAAAGCTCTGAACATCCCACAAAGCACGTCCCCTCCTCCCCCTTTATTTTGGTCCTCTATAGAAGAATGGCCGAGGAATTACTATCCAAGAGGTCACAGGCACCCCCAGTAATCTTTCCAAACCTATCTGCCCGCCTTGGACCCCATGGGGCAGGAAGATGCAGGTCTGTCCCTCCTAAAGCCGAGGCACTGCAGAGCGAAGCCTGTCGCACATAACTAGGGACAGATCCGGAGTCTGGGCTTCCCCGTGGGGCCTCCCAGGGCACCTGCCCAAGGCCACCCAGCGCGCCAGTCCAGGCAGCGCCGGTGGAGCGGAGCCGGACCTCCCAGCGGCCGATGGGGGCGGTGACCGCCCGGGGCCTTCCCACGGTTCGGTGGCGCGTCACCGCGGGGGCGAGGGGGCGCCGGGGCGCCCCGGGCTGCGGTGCAGGAAAGGGCCCTGGGAAAGGGCGGCGTCGGCTCCCGGGCCGGGGCGGGGCCGGGGCGGGGCCCAACGACCAACTCCACGGATCGCAGGGCTGAGACCCCGCAGCCAGCTCTCGCCATGAAGCGGCCCAGGGCGCCCAGTGGCTCCGATGGCGAGTCTGACGGACCCATTGACGTGGGTCGGGAGAGCGACCTCAGGTAAGACAGAGTGGGGCTGAGGCCGTCGAGGGTGAGAGAGAGTCCAGCACACTCAGGTGTGCACAGCAGCTCGCATGCAGGTGTCAGCCAGGGTGCAGGGGTGTGTGCAGCGTCTCCAGTGTGTCCACAGCACCAGTATGGCGAATTCCTGGGTACCCCGAGCCAGTTAGGATTCTAGACGCTGGGATGGAAGGAGAATTCTGCTAGGGGGTATATTATGCCATTTGGCTGCACCCAGGGATGCCCCTTAGGAAACTTTCATAGACGTAGGCTCCACATTCCGTTGCCCCTAATCTATTTACTATGAAGACATCTGTACTTCCCAGTTTTACC
The DNA here is from genome assembly GCF_949786415.1 of Peromyscus eremicus. Lineage (NCBI taxonomy): Eukaryota > Metazoa > Chordata > Mammalia > Rodentia > Cricetidae > Peromyscus > Peromyscus eremicus. The sequence continues at coordinate 134,387,300 of NC_081417.1, forward strand.
CTTCCTTGGGAGCAGTTTTCACATGGTACACAGAAGGATGGGAGGGGGAGGGAGGTTCCCTTTGAGCACACTGAACGCTGGAATTGGGTTTAGGTACTGAAAAAAAAATTCCTAGCCAGTTTGGAAGAACCTAGACTCCAATCTCAGTGCCCCTTCCACAAAACCACCCAAATTGCCAGTGTTCTTGACTTTTGTTAAATATTCTGACTTTTAACTTGTGGAACAAACTGATCTTGCATGGTCCTTGCTACTTCCTAGCTCTGTGACTCCATAAGCTTCAGTTTTCGGATCTGTAAAATGGGAATAAATAACAAAGCCTGCTCCATAGTGTTAGTAAAAACCCAGTGGGAGAAAGGATGTTACATGCTTAGCAGCAGCTCATGGTGAATGCTTAGCATCAGGCTCACACTTGAAAGAGTCTTCAAGCCCTTGCCACCCAGCCCACATCTGCCACCAAGTCACCATACAGCCTGCCATTCTCTCTCTTTTTCTTTCCTCTCCTCCTCCTTTTCCTTTCTTCAATGCTAGGGATTGGATCCAGGGCCTGGTGCATGCTAGCCAAGTACCCTATGGACATGCAGTTTTGAGCCTTTGGTTTCCCTGCCTGAGACAATTTCCACACTGGGAAAAGGATGAGAGTGGAAAGGAAAGAAAGTGCTGCTGAAGTAGATAAACTCTCTTGATCTTCGGAACCTTGTCTCTGACCTCCATGTTCATGCCCTGGCACACGGAGCACACTCACACAGCTACAGCCAGGCATGAGATGACACACGCCTTCAATCCTAACACTTAGGAGACAGAGGCAGGCAGATCTCCATGAGTAGTGAGACCCTATCTCAAAAAACCAAAGGAAGGGAGCTAATGGCAATAGATCTCTCTCTCTCTCTCTCTCTCTCTCTCTCTCTCTCTCTCTCTCTCTCTCACCTTGCATGTTAGGTATGGGGATGTATAATGTAGTTCCTTATGTAAACCCTTTAAAAATTACTTAGCAGAAACTGCTATTTATAGAAATAATTTTCAAAGCCAGTGCCTACTGATAGGGACCAGCACCACATGGTGATGGAGAACAGAAGATCTCAAACTCAGTGCCACTGGGTCTTCAAGGACCAGCGTACAGAGTCGATGCCAGCTGAGATGGATCGGAGCCGGCTTCTATCCTTCATGAGTATAGAGTCTGGGCAGTAACTGCCAAGGGCTATGGAGAGTCTGGATTACATGGAAGAAGAGTCATAGTGTGGGCTTTGATCCCCGCCCCCCCACCCCCCCACCCCCAGTGGGGAGAGGCCACTCACAGCCAGGGATGATGATAATGGCTTCCCGATGGTGGCGGCACTGGGACTAAGGTGTAAAAGGTCACTGCAGGTTTTCCCCTCTATATCTTTTTGTCACTTTAACCAGAGCTCATTGTTAAAGACTGCTCCAGAAGACCAGACTCCTCCAAGGAGGGAAGGCAGCTGGACATCTGGCCGACTGACTTATAAGATGCCTCTTTGTAGCACTCTCCAAAAGGGCCCTCCCCCCCAGTAGACATAAATGCTTCGATTCAGAGACCACTGAACGATGCCTGCTGTGGCCTAGACCCTGGGCTGGGCATCAGAGCCCAGATGTATCCTGCTCAGCCTCTGCCCTCGGGGAACTCTCAGGGAAGAAGAGCTTCATGTACAAAGACAGCCGGATAGACAGTGGCAGGGGCCACAGGGCTGGGGCAGCCAGACACTGGGGTCAGAGCAGTGCACAAATCCCTCCCATTCAGAGATGTGAGACCAAAGGGGCAGAGTGTGTTCTGATGTCACCAAGGACATCTGCCTGGTGGTAGCAACCTGCTCCATCCGTGGGAATCACCCACAGAGCTCTTGTGTGAAGTTGGCCCCCTGAAACAGTCTGGATCCACACAGAATACAGCCTCTCTCTTACCCATCTTCAAATATTTCATGAGCACCTCCCACATGTCAGACTTGAAGTCAGGGTCTACAGGCTGTTCCTTTATGATTTAAGGCATATGGTAGTCTTTGAAGTCAGAGACCTGAGTTTGACCCTCTCCACCATTTCCATGCGTAAGTGACTTTACTCTTTCCTGAACTAACATTTTCTTTCTTTCTTTCTTTTTCTTTTTCTAGCAAAATGCATGTGTAAATATCTACCTCTGAGAGTAAAGCTTGAATGAGGTTGTATATACATATAGCACATAGCTTCTTGCTTTGGTGCAGGTAATTTCTAATAAATGTTGTCACATTGTGGGGAGGGTGCCACATTCACGAGGCAGCAAAGTTTAATGGAAAAACTAGAAATTTACAGACTGCATTGCGGGGCATTCTCAACTCTGAATCTGTCACATCCCTCCAACTAAAACAATTGTTTTCCTAAGGTCTATTATGCAATATATGAGACAAATGGCTACATACTGCTGTCTAGAACAGAAAGTGCAGGCGACAAGAGAGACATGGTGGGATGATGCATATTTGGAAGACATTGGCAAGAGTACTGGATTAAAATCCAGTAGATGTGGGGCTCAGCGGGTTCAGAACATATGCTATTCTTCCAGGTTTGACTCTCTGCACTGTTGGCGGCCCACAACTGCCTGTAATCCAAGTTCCAGGGTGTCTGGTGCATTCTTCTTGCACAGACATACATGCAGGCAGAACACCCATACATATAAAGTAATGTTATAATATATGTGTGTGTGTATATATATGTTACATATTTTAAAGGCAGTAGAGTCTGGATTTTCCTCTTATCTGCTGTATGGCTGGTCAAAGGTGCTTTCTGAGTGTTCTCATTTTACAAACGGTCTTAGCTCTGTGTGACTGTCCATCATTCAGAGCCTTGATTGGAATGTTGCCTTTGCTTGATACAAAATGGGTGGAGTCATCACCAAAGGTCCCACACAGGGGACTGGGGGTGTTCAGCACTGGCAGGCAGACCACTTTGAAAGCTACACCACCTGAAGAGACTGCCCTGGAATCCTGTCTAGGGGCTGCAGGAGGCCCGTGAAGATACTGGCGCTCACCATCTCTTCTCTGGGTCCATGAAGATCTGCCTAGATGCTCAGAGGAGAAGTTCCCAGAACCCCTTCCAATGTCAGAGCCAGATCCCAGGCTGTGGTGAGCTCTGGCTGGGAGCCTTAAGGATAAGGGGATTGGAGGACTAGTCAGACAGACAGGAAGTCAGACTTAAGAAGGAAAACAATGCTGAACTGGGAGCCAGAAGATAGGTTCCCATGCTGCTTTGCTCCTGAGCAGCTGGGTGGGCTGGCCAAGCCACTTTGGCACCCTGAGTGAGGCTCAGCATCCTCATCTGGAAAATGGACTTTTATAAAGCCCAGAGGAGAAAGAACCTTGGCAGTGGTGCCAAGCAAACTGTAAGGGGAGATTTGCCTGGGAGATTTGGAGGAAGGGGCAGATCAGGTGGCAGGGGTGTTTGACCAGGAGCCTGGGGAAAGGTGGAACAGCGCACTTGGCCCTGAAGCTGGGTGTTGCTGTGTCAACCTCTGACAGACGGTCCCTGAGGAGGGATCAGTCTGTGAGGCAGTGACGTGCACAAGGCTAACCCAATACCCAGAGAGACGCTTTCTCCAGCCAGGGAAACAAAGGCTGTATTTCTTATGTACCTTGGCTCTTAGAGCTTGTCCCCAGTGAACCAGGGAAGGTTTTGTAAACAAGCTGCCCACAGATCTCAGGCCCTGGCTCACAGGGCCCTGCCTCCCGGGAGCTTTCACAGGCCTTTCAGCAGCTCTGTTTGTCCAGATGTGAGGGTGAGAGATACGTTTTTTTCCAGATGTGGCTGGAACAAGCCTGAGGCAGTGTGCTATCTGGTCTCTCCTGAAGCTGCCTTTCTGTGAGGTATTGAGAATGATCCAACTTCAGATGTCACAAAGAGAGTTACATGGGCTGAGATCCTCCTAGTGAGCTGTGTATGGCCCCAGTCCACTAAGGCCCATTTCTATGTTGTTCATATTTACATTCTCTGTAACACTGAAGATAAGTAAGAAATCCTACTGTGAGATCTGCTGTGTCCCAAGATGGTTGAGGACCTGAGCTGTAACAGTGAGTGAAATGGATGAGCCTCATAACCTCGTGGACATGTCTGTTGGAGAGATGGACGTTAATCAAATCATCGTGCCAGAATAAAACAATTAGACCGCATAAATGCTGTGGATGCAGGAGTCTGGGGAATAACCAGCAGGGGCCATGCAGCAGACTAGGGATTTTAAAGCGGAGAGGGGCTCCCAAAGGAGGTGACAGCTGAGTGGCAATCTGAAGGCTGGTTGAAGTCGTTAGGCTGTGGTGAGGAGGTGAGGAGATGGACTGGACCAGAGATGTCTAGACTACAGAACACATATGCAAATGTAGGAGTTCATGCATTCAGATTGGAGCATGCAGAGCAAGAGACAACTGGGTATCTATGGTGACAGGCAGTGGTGGCACTCGCCTTTAATCCCAGCACTCGGGAGGCAGAGGCAGGTGGATCTCTGTGAGTTCAAGGCCATCTTGGTCTACAGAGTGAGTTCCAGGACAGGCTCCAAAGCTACACAGAGAAATCCTGTCTCGGGGTGGGAGTGGGGGGGTGACAGGAACCAGTTGGGCCAACCAAAGGATAATGCTTTGGGTCTTAAAAGCATTAAGAAGCCACAAGGGAAATTTAAGAGGGACAAGATCAAGTCTGCTGGTAGTAGCAGAAAAAAAAAAAAAAAAAAAGTTCAGTGGGACCCAAGGGAAGGCTCTTTTTGTAAGCCTGCAGGTGAGAGACATCAAGGGCCATGGAGACCACGAAAACAGACAGGAAACTATCTACACACGGTATAGGCAGGTTTTGACCACATAAGGTGAAGACCACGGTGGAATCAAAGAAAGTGCCGGAGAACTAGAAGCTGGGGGTGGCCTTTGCTGAGACAGAGAGCCTAGGTTAGACAAGAAGCAGGTGCTGGGCAAGCTCATGGGCTCCTGTTGAGATGTTTGTTGGCATTTCAAAATGTCAGGGGAGGCACTTTGCCCAAAGTTGTGGAGTGTAGCAGCATCGGTAGGGTTGGGTCCTTGGTGCTCTCCAGTGAACCTCTGCCTTCTGAGGTGATAGCTGGAGCAAAAGGCCATGCAGACGGAAAGCGGTTGGGGGTGATTACTCTGGTCAAAATCTGGGCAGGAAACCCCTCTGCTGAGTCTTTGTAACCGAACTATTGGGGTTGGAGCAAACATCCGTCATCCAGCCTGGGTCTCAGAGGAAGGCACAGGCATGGGAGAGGCAGGGTGAGGAGACCGGGACCCGTGCCTTCTGGGAGGCCAGAGCAATGTCCCCGAGCGTGCGAGAGGAGCCTGTGACCCAGATGCCGCCTCCGCCTCGCCCCCGGCCGCGCCGCGTGGGAGGAGGCGGCAGCTGCGGGCCGGGCGGAGGGCGGGCGGCGGCGCTCCGGCCCGTGGGAAGCGGCGGCATCTGCGCTTTCCACGCTCCTTCCCAGCGGCTAGCTCTGAAATCCAACCCTCCCGGGCCCGGCCTGGCCGCCGCTGGCCCGCGCCCTCAGTCAGCCCGCCCCCGGGATCGGGTTGCAGGACCCGAGAGGGAGCATCTCGGTTCGCGGTTCCCCGACGGTCGGCGGTCGGCCGCCCGCAGGAGCAGGGGCTAGGCGAGCTACCCGCGTCCGCCAGAGACTGACAGGCAGGAAGCCAGGAGAGCACAGAGGACTTGGCCCCAGAGAAATGGGTCTCCGGGGAGAAAGGAGAGCAGGCGACCCTTTTGCATGCCCCGTGCCCCTTCCTGGTCTGGGAGGCTATGGCCACCTGGGAGCCCCACCCCACCCCCATGCACCCCGGTCCTGGCCTGCTGCCAGCCGGGCCTCCCAGGTCAGTCTAGGTCAGGGAGATGATCCCTCAGCTCTGAGAAACTAGCCTTTCTCTTCCTCCGCAGCCAGATGGCCAGACCGCTGACCACCCCCAGCCCTTCGCAGATGCAAGCCCGGAAGAAACGCAGAGGGGTGAGTGAGCTGCAGCCTTGGAGGAGCCCAATCAGGGTTTGCACTGAATCCAAGGAGGCCTTGCCCATTATCCCGGCTGACTGGACAGGTTCAAACCCAAGCTCTGCCAATTGCAGTCCTGGTGGCTGGGCATGCCACCTCCCCTCCACTGCCTTGCCTCTTCCTCTGAAGTGACAGGTAGCATCTACCTCAAAAGACCGATTGGTTGTTTGTTTTTCAAATTCACTATGCGGTTGAGGATGCCCTTGATCTCCTGATCCTCCTGCGTCCACCTCCCAAATGCTGGTGTTACAAGCATGCACCACCACACCTGGTTTTTGCAGTACTGAGGATTTAGTGCAGACCTCATACACGCTAGAGGCAAACACGCTACCAACTGAGCTACAGCCCCCAGCTCTTCTGAAGACTGAGTGGGTTCCCATAAACTCTGATCGGCACCTGACGATAGCCCATCAATACTTTCGTTGTAGTCTCCTCTCTACCCTGTTTCCTCTGACGCCAGAACTTTTTCTTCTTTGTGTTGAGCAGGCAGGGAGCTCCCTGCCAGCAGCTCTCCATCTTATCCTACCCCACCTTTTCCTGGGGATCCAGAGGCCTGGGATCCGGCAGGAGCCACTCCCTCACTCAATCACTCACTCACCAGAAGCCTTAGGCAAATCGTTTTTCCCTATCTCATATTCTGTCTCTAAAAAGTGATGGATTATAATTTCTACCCAGCTATGAGGAGTCTGTTGCCAGAACTGTGGGAAAGATAGTGTGCATGAAGGCCTCTGCAGCTAGAGAGAGCAAGACCCAGAATTCTTCAGGTGTTCTCATGATGCAGAAACTGGAGGGCTAACTCTGGCCCGGCAGGGTCCCCTAGGTCTACACCAGTACTGAGGCTGGTGTCCTCATTCTGATGGGCGGTGCCCTGCTTTACATATGGTGAACGTGGTCCCTACAGACCAGGACAAGAGGCTTGAATGCTAGCCCCAGCTCTACACTTTTACTGTGTGGCATGAAACAGATTATTGTCAGTCTGAACTCTCATTCTCGGCCTCCTTAAATAACGAATAGATTTACCGCCCAGAAAAAAAAAAAATAACTTGAGGGAAAACATGAGTCAGTGTCCATCAGGGCACACTGGAAAGTGTGATGAAATGCCTACAGGGAACTTCTTGTCATTATTTTTCAGATCATAGAGAAACGGCGCCGGGACCGTATCAACAGCAGCCTTTCTGAATTGCGACGCTTGGTGCCCACTGCTTTTGAGAAACAGGTGTGTGCGGTGCTGATCCGGTAGAAGGCAGGGTGTGGTTCCTATGGTATCTCCTACTGCCGACAGAGCTGTGATCGTTTATAAATAGCTGTCACTGGGGTCTGGGAAGATGGCACAGAGGGTATGAGCACTTGTTGAAGATCTGAGTTCAAATCCACAGCAGCCATGTAAAAGCTGGACACTGCTGTGCACACCTGTAGCACCAGCATTGGGAAGCAGAGACGGGCAGATTCTAGGAGCCTGGACAGTGAGGACTTGAGTTCAGTCCAGGTCTCATATTGTGGAAAGAGAGAAATGGCTCCAGCAGGCTGTCCTCTGACTTCACACACACACACACACACACACACACACACACACACACACACAATTAATTTTTAAAACACACACACAATTAATTTTTAAAATGTAAGGCTGGAGAGGCGATCTGCAGTTAAAAGCACGCGCTGCTCTCCGGAGAACTAGAGTTCAATTCCCAGCTAGCAGCTCACAACTGCATATAATCCCAACTCCAGGAGCTCTGATGATGTCTTCTGGCCTTTGCTGGCACCTGTACACACATGAGCATACATTCACATAGATACACATACTACAAAGAAACAATAAAAATTTAAGAAAAAATAAAATGGAGAGTAATAAAGGATGATACTCTATCTTATCTCCTGGCCTCCACATGTGTACACATGGGCACCCCACACACATACACATACACAAGGTGTGCATATGCCACACGCATGTGCATACACACACAAGTATGCATAGTTGTCACTGGCCAGGGGACAAAAGGAATAGACAAATATACTTAACAAGGTGTCTTAGGTATGGTGGCTTTATACCTGATGTGTTCCTTTGGATTAAATCCTAAAAGTGATCCTGAGAGGCAAGGATTATTCTGCACATCGTACAGGTAAGGAAGCAAGGGACAGAGATGTCATGTAATATCTACCTACTACATTACACGGCTAATAAATATCTGAGCAGAAAGAGCACGTAACTGTATTCCATGTCCCCCGACATTTCTAGAGCTCTTTGATAGTAAAAAGTCCATTCAGAGAGTGAGCACCTGTTGTGGAACATGGTGTGGGGGGAGGTGGTGAGGACCACAGTGGAGAGACATATGGGTGAATCAGGCTGCCTCAAAGACCCTTACCCTCTGCTCAAGGCTTAGGTCACATGTCATCTGCCTTCCCTTAGGCCAGTAAGTACAAGTCAGCCATTCCACAGATGCTCATTAAAGCCTTCTCAGAGCCAGCAATGAACTAGACTTGGTGTCTGTATTTAAGGAACTGGCACGGAGAGTCTGACCCTCAGGTTTCCCATGGGAGCCAAGGTTCCCTGGAGGCTAGGGAACCATTTCCCAAGAGAGAACAGAGAAGGACAAGTTTTTTGGGCTCAGATGATGTGCTAGGACTTGGGGATACTGAAGATAGAGTTGGGTTCTCAGGACAGCAGGTCTATGGGGTACGTGATGGTGGATGGTAGCAGGAGTCTGGTGATGGTGACGAGGCCATGGCGGTAGATAAGTCTTTCTGGGAGAGAAGTGGGCTGACATTCACTGGGAGTGTTTTAGGAGAGAGGCGCCCAAGAGACAAGGTGAAAGGAGACTAAGGAGGATTCAGTCAGGGCGGTCGAGTCGGGGAGGCGTTTTGGGATGGAAGCCCCGAAATGATGTGGACAGTCAAGCACCTAGCAGTCCTGGACAGGGTTGGACAAAGTAGTAGCCCAAGTGGTCAGGGAGTGGGAGGGAAGGGAGGAAACCCAGGCAGTGACTGCTGATGGGGACGGGAGGGCAGTTCACCCCAGCCATCACCTGCTGCAGCCTCTGCCTTCCGTTCCCACAGGGCTCCTCCAAGCTGGAGAAAGCCGAGGTCTTGCAGATGACGGTGGATCACTTGAAGATGCTCCATGCCTCTGGTGGCACAGGTACCAATGCTCTACTCTCTTGGGAATTAATCACGCTACAAGTACTTTGATACAGGGCCCTGGGGATCAAGGGGTGAGCTCAAACTGATGGCCAAATAGAATGTCGTTGCCCTCCGTGGAAGGACTGAAGTGGGTTCCAGCCACCATGTGCCAAGCTCCCCTCTTTACTTTTATGCTACTTTGATGTTTGTTTTGAGAAAAGAGTCTCTCTCTGTAGCCCAAGCTGACCTCAAATTCACAAATCCTCCTGCCTCAGCCCCTAGAGCTGAGATTACAGGCAGGAGCCACTACACCGAATTGTCTCTCTTCTTTCCTTGTCTCCCTCATGACTTCCTGCGTCTCCATTTGTCCTAAGCCTTTCCTCAGTTCCACTCCTCCCAGTCTTTGAGGGTTGGTCTGTGGCTCCGGCTTTCAGAAGACTCACCAGCAAGACCTGGCTAATGGGTAGCTTGGATCAGCAAATCCTCAATAGAATCCCAGTCCTCAACTAATTTGAACCCAGGGAGGAAATTGTCGGAGATTTTTAGCCATAGACATCTTGCTGGTGTCTCTACCCGTTGGCCTAAGCTTCTGGACTGCTGTTGGACCCTCGGCAGAGCTGGGAAGTGAGTCATGCTCACAGCAGGTGTCAGATGATGGGAACTGGCAAGTCACTCCATCATTTTGTTAATGCTTTCCATTAAAATCATGGAGCAGCGATGACTTTCATTTTGTTTTGTTTTTCGAGGCAGGGTTTTTCTGTGTAACAGTCCTGGCTGTCCTGGAACTCATGCTGTAGACCAGGCTGGCCTCGAACTCACAGAGATCCACCTGCTTCTGCCTCCCGAGTGCTGGGATTAAAGTCGTGCGCCGCCACCACCTCTCGGTAGCTAAGAGTTTTAAAAGACTCCCAGGTGAATGGAAATCCTGTCTGGAAGCTTCTAGGTGTGATTGGGAAGCCTCCACACTCCACAGACCTTAGCTACAAAGATGTAAAGCTCGGGAACAGCTTTCCGCTCTGGAAGAGAACAGTGGCGTTCTAAGTGGTCCAAATCGGTGCTGCTCAGCTGTGGCACCTGGGGGCAGGCAGTACTCAGGATCTCCCCGTAAGAGTCAGTCTGGATTAGACTGTAGGAATTGGCAAGTTTAGCCGACCTACCCAGTAATTCTAATGCGGTGGCTCCTTTGGAAAAGTCTGCCAAAGGAACGCATTCCTGACAGTGGCAGCCAGTGGGAAGAGATTTCAAATTATATTCATGGCGATCCTATTAAAAGGAAAGCAGTGATTAGCATGTGGGCAGCACTTTAGAATGTTTTCACTTATCTCACTCCATTCTCACAAGGACCAGGAAGGAGGGGGCGGGGTTGTCCTCATCACTGTGTCTCAGGCTAATCAAAAGGCCAGAGAGCTGTGGTTGGGAGTTCAGGCTTTTGATTTAATTCTGGTGCTGCTGCTCCTTCACTCGGTGACTTGAGACAAATGGTTTGTCCTCTCTGTCCCCGAGGTTCTTCAGCTTTAAAGTGGATATGGTAAAAGAGTGTTTATCAGGATTAAATTAGATACGGCCGTGAAGTGTGTAGTAAGAACTGGGAAGACATTTGTTTAAAAGGAACCATGTTGCCAGGCATGGTGGTGTGCACATGTAACCACAGCTCTCCGGAAGTGGAGGCAGGAGGATCAGGAGTTTCAGATCGTTGTAGGCAACATAGTGACTTTCAGACCAGTCTAGACTACGTAAATGAATATCTGAAAATTAACTAACTAGTTAACTAGAAGAGGCTGAGGATGTAGCTCAGTTGGCAGAGTGCTTGCCTACTATTCACAAAGCCTTGGGTTCAATCCCTAGTCCTGTATTAACCAGGTGGCTGTTCCTGTAATCTCAGCACTTGGAGTGTGGACACAAGATCAAAGTTCAGAGTTCAACTACATAGTGAGTTGAAGGTCAACCTGGACTACATTAGACCAGGTCTCAAAGAAATAAATAAATATAAAGAAATAATGTTTAAGCTGGCCAGTGGTGGTGCATGCCTTTGTCTCAGCACTCAGAGTTTTAGGTCTACAGAAGGAGTTCCAAGACAGCCAGGGATACACAGAGAAACCTTGTCTTGAAAAACTAACAAACAAACTCTGTGTGTGTGTGTGTGTGTGTGTGGTGTGTGATGTGTGTGGTGTATGATGTGTGTGTGTGTGTGTGTGTGTGTGTGGTGTGTGTGTGTGTGTGTCTCTTTGTGTGTGTGGTGTGTGTGTGTGATGTGTGGTGTGTGTGTGTGGTATGTGTGTGTGTGTGGTGTGTGTGTGTGTGTGTGTGTGTGTGTGGTGTGTGTGTGTGTGTGTCTCTTTGTGTGTGTGGTGTGTGTGTGTGATGTGTGGTGTGTGTGTGGTATGTGTGTGTGTATGTCTGTGTGTGTGTGTGGTGTGTGGTGTGTGTGTGTGTGTGTGTGTGTGTGTGTGTGTTTAAAATGAAAGAGTACAGCAGACACAGAGGTGAGGGGACACAGGCACCATCAGCATCATCACACAGCACAGCCAAGTCTCACCCTAAACTGCCCAGACTCTGCAGTCTCCTGCTGAGCTCTCCTGTCCCTTCCAGGGTCCCCAGCCATGAACCAGAGACGAGAGATTGCTGCCACAGTCAGGAGCCAGTACTGGCTGCTGCTTTTTTTTTTTTTTTTTTTCCTGCCCAGAATGTGTTCAAGAGAAGGGCAGGTACTGCAGAGGCAGTAGAGATGTGGATGCCTGTGTGGACAGTCCACCTGGCCTGCCCATCACTGACATCAGGCCAAGAGAGAGCCCTTGCCTGGTAGCAGCTGCATGGGGCCAGTACATTCCAACCTGTGTTCTGAGCTGGAGGATGAGCTCAGATGCAGCAGCTGGGCCACTGGCCTGAGTGACAGCTCCTTTCCAGTTATGGAGGGGGTCCCAGGACCATCCCGTCTCACCCTCTCTCCTCACCGAAGCAGCAAACACTGCAGCAGTGACAGCTACTTCTGTGGCCTCCCTCCTCATTTTCAGGCTAAGGAAACTGAGGCCTGGGGATGCTCATCCGTGGCCAGGTGGCCAGTTTAAGTGGCAGGTCCACGATTCGAACCCAGCCCTGGTGGCTTCTAAAGGCTTCACCACTACACAACGGTGCCTTCTCCTAGCGACCTTCTGCTCCGCTAGCTGCTGTCATTGCCTCCTCTCCCCAAACCTGCCTCCTTTCGGAAAGCGGGGTTATAATACATCTTCGATGTCCGCTGTCTTTTCACGGTGTCAGCTTAGACAAATTGTGTGGGCCACACGATTTTCTTCGCGTTAATCATGCAGTGTGAAGAAAATACGTTTTGTGATGCAGCGTGGTTTCTAGTGCTGAGGCTGGGGCTCCAGGAGGTGAAGGGACATGTCCAAGGTCACTGGGTCACTGTAGGCTATATAGGTGGGGCAGGTCACACGTGGTATCTTCCCCCAGGCTCTGTGCTTCTCCCCCGGCATGCCCTCATGGTACTTTACTTTACAGGGTTCTTTGATCCCCGAGCCCTGGCTGTTGACTTCCGGAGCATTGGTTTTCGGGAATGCCTCACGGAGGTCATCAGGTACCTGGGGGTCCTGGAAGGACCCAGCAGCCATGCAGACCCTGTCCGGATTCGCCTTCTCTCCCACCTCAACAGCTATGCAGCTGAGATGGAGCCTTCACCCACAGCCACTGGTGCCCTGGCCTTCCCTGTGTGGCCCTGGTCTTTCCTCCATAGCTGCTCGGGGTTGCCTTCCCTGAGCAGCCAGCTCGCCATTCTGGGAAGAGTGCCTGGCCCTGTCCTTCCCAGTGTCTCTTCTCCCACCTTCCCCGTCTCAGCTCTCCGGTCTACTCCAGTGCACAGAGTGCCTGGCACCATCCTGCCAGCCCGGAGGAATCTGTTGCCCAGTCGAGGGGCAGCTTCCGCCCAGAGAGCCCGTCCTCCCGAGAGGCCAGCTGCCCCTCCGCCCACAGCCCCTGGTAGCAGGGTTGCCAGGAGCAACCACGTAGTCCCCGTCCTGCCGTCTTCTTCTCCGACAGCCCCTGGAGCTGGGAAATCTGATGACAGTGTGTCTGGTCCCATCTCCAGTCCGCCTCCTCTGGGGCCAACTGGGAGACCATCAGGAGCAGTGCTCTACCACTCGTGGGTCTCTGAAATCACCGAAATTGGGGCTTTCTGAGCTGACCCCCCTACAACCATCCCCGAGGAACGATAAACGTTCCTATTTTCCCCCCAGGAGCTCTGAAAATGGTGCCACCTTGTCTGATTTATTTTCTAGAACGGCTTCTATACAAAGGCATCTCTCCACACCCATCAGAGCCCCCGCCCCGCCCCCACCACCGACCCTGCTGCCCACCAGGCTCCCCTGTAGCCCTTTCAGAGCTCAGAGCCTCCTTAGTCCCATTCGCCACAGGCATAGATGAGTTAATGGTGCCCTGTGACCCCCTAGGCACTGTGGACCCAGTACACATGGACCTTGGGTCTGGAGCTGAAGCTTTAACCTAAAGGATTCCATGGCCAGGGGCAGGCTGCTCACATGAAGAGGTGGGACTCCTAGTCCTGAGGACTGGTGAGATTCAGCCACCCCAGGCCAGCAGGATGGAATGTACTGTCTGCTTCACTTCCTGAAGACGGAAATGAAGCAGGGGCTATTGAGACATCTCTGCAGCCCACCCCGTAACAGTGAAGCACAGGACAGATCTGTTCCGTACAGCTAAGGCCTGCGGCACCGTTGTCCCCACTTCAGATGCCTGCATGACTATCCACTAAGGCTTGACAAGCCGGGCCAGAAGAATTCTCCACAGCAGCAAAGCTCTGTGGCAGGATATCCCTACCACCAGGTCTCCACAGCGCTTCAGACAGAAGCCAGGACTGAGAGAGCATCGGGAGAGCCCAGCTGCCTTTCTCTTGGGTGCTGTCCTCCAGGACTATGGCCCTTCCCACAGGGTCCCCAGTGTGGAGGACCCGTGGCCATGATGGTGGCACCCCAAGAGGCATTCTCTTGGGGTTCAGCACCAGACATGTGAACTGCCCGGTTTGCATCCAGCTCCCAGAGCCCAGACTGCTGGCACAGCCAAGGGCCGTCAGGCTGGATAAAAATAACTTGGAGGAGGGGGAGAGAGCAGGCAGAGGCTGCTGGGCTCTTCAAGGTCATGCAGCGGGTCCAGGGCCTGAGAGCCTGCTCACCCAGATTTCACACAGCTGGCTCCGCTCAGAGGCCACCTCACTCCCCAGCTCCGCCCCGGGCCCCTTGCCTCTCTAATGGGAGTAAATGGCCGGTGGAACAGCAGAGGCTGAACGGACATTTAGGGTTGCCCTATCAGTAAACAAAGTGTGGAAGCCTTTCTGTCCTCTTTGGTGAGCACCTGCTCCCCACAGTGCCCCTGAGGGCCACCCAACGTGCCATCTGGGAACACCCTGGTCAATGCCTGGCAAAACCAAGATTGTGGGAATCTGGAAATGGTTGTTCATTGACGCTGGGGCCGTGATGATTGTGAAATACGAGGTCATCCTGGAAGGTCTCCATTCTCCCCTTGCCATCCCAGCCTGTGATGGAACCATAGTCCCCAGAGCTGTAGTAAGGAGCCTGTGGGCACAAAAGTAGAGTTTACAAAACCCTGGGAGCAAAAGGGTCATTTCAGAGAATTGGGACAGAGGGCAGAGGTCACCTGAGTGACCCAGAAAGTGCTTGCGACTAGGTCAAGAAGAGATAAAGACTGCCTTCATTTCTTAGCGGAAGCAAGTTCTTTAGTCTGGCTGCCATGTTGGACTCATGTGAGGGCATCCCTGTGGAGTGCATCGTCAGCCCACCGAGACACAGGTACAGGGAGGGTAGAAGAGTCGTGCAGGCTCCTGGGGTGGGGACAGGTGATAGAAGTCCCTGGGTATTAGGGTCTTACTGCAGGCCTGCAGTTTGGCAGCCTCCTAGCCAGAGATTCGGTGTTCACTCACAGCTGCACTATGGGAAACACATTTCCCCACTGCAGGTACCTGAACTACAAAGCAGTCCGTTGACACCATGGAAACACGGCAGAAATGGCTGAGCCCTTTAAGCATCCATCCTGGTGGGTCTTGGCTTCCTTCTCCCAGGAGACTGGGCAGGTCACACACACACACACACACACACACACACACACACACACACACACAGCTGAGTACTCAAGTCTCCTGTTTCTAGTCCCAACCCTTTCTGGTTGCCCCACTGCAAGGTGTTGCGGGCAGGCAATAAGGATGTTTAGTTCTGGAAACTTCCACCACCAAACCTCCACTTCTGCTTCCTGAATGTTTCTAGACTCTCTGGACCCAGGGTCCAGGCCTGGCAATGTCCCCTCTCCCCTAGTCTATTGCCCCGGCTTCCTGGCTTGGCCCTGGCTGTGCCAGTCAGTTCTCAGCCGGCACTGGAGAGAATGTGGCATGTGCAGGGCACATCCTATCAACCCAGCCTGAACCCCAGACACGCCCCCACCACACACCCTGTTATTCTAATGATAAAAATCAGAGCTCTTTTTAAATCCTATCCTGACTTCCAGCCTTGTTTCGTGCTGACCCCAAACTTGCCCCGTGTTTCTGCTACACAGGCCTGTTCTCATATCCCCAGCATTCCATCCTTAGATCTTCTCTCATGAGGTTTCCAGAATGCTCCTCCGTTCGCCTTGCATGGCCTACTTCAGTTCCTTAGGCCTTGCCTTCCATGTCACCTCCTCCTGGAGGCCTTCCAGGACTAAAGTACTTGAGTAGCTCATTCTTCTCGAAAGTCCCAGTTGGTTCCCTTCATGGAGAGTTTGCTAACGCATGCCTGCTTGTGTGTTTATTGGTTAGGTATATTCCCTACTGGAATGTCAGTTCAGTGAGGCCAGGGACCACACCTGGCCTGGGCTCCCATCTCTACGCAGCACTGAGCACAATGCCTGCTCATCATCACTGTCCTATGAACTTCTGCTGACTCCGTAGATCAAGGAGGTGAGAAGGTTTCTGGCTGCTTGTGTGGCTGGCACAGAGCCCGATGAGGGTGGATTCCACCCTTACTCCCACTGGCTGGCGTTTAGAGGAGACAGGAGAGCCAAGGCCGAGGGACTGGGCATTCTGGCAGAATGGTCAGAAGTCCCTGGCCAGAGGAGAGGCAAGCGTCTTGGCCCTGGAGTGCACGCTGACAGCTGAGCCTGCCAGCGGGTTTGTTCTTTGCTCTTGGCCCAGCTCCATAATGCATCCAGCCCCCAACAAATCCAACATTCATGGAGATCCAGCCTGTGCCAGCCAGGCCTGGCAGAGCCAAAGGTAACAAACACACAGTCACTCAGAGGGCAGCATACCCTCTGCCTAGATAAGATGGGCATGGAGAGATCTCTGGAGAAGGCTGAGGGCTGCAGAGTGGGCGTGCTTTTCTGGCTTCTCTGGGAGGGGCCCTGGAAGGAAGCCCTCCTGGAGGAGGACCAAGGGACTCCCTTGCAGAGATCTGGAGGTTCACCCAGGAAGCTACAGAAGCAGGCTTGGAGCTGAGCGCAGTCCCTCAGCACAAGTGAAAGATGGGCTAGCCTGAGCTCTGAGACTCATCTTCCTCACTACACACTCGTTAACGGGAAGTGATTTTCTTCAAGTTCTTTGCCCTTCTTGAACTTAACATTTGCATTTGTAAAAACGGCCATGATGCAATAATGGCTACCCACATATGTGCACGTGCATACACACAAATAAAGATTTAATAAAGTTGATTTAAAGAAAAAGAAATTGGTGCTGCTGAGCCCGGTGACACGTTTATAACCTCAGCATTCAGTGAAGCAAGAGGATCAGGAGTTCAAAGCTAATCTTGGAAACATGAGGCTGTCTCAAATAAACAACAACGGGGGTGGGGTGGGTACTGGAGAGACAGCTCAATGGTAAAGAGCACTTGTGGCTCTTGCAGAGGACCCAGGTTCGGTTCCCAGCATGGCGCCTAACACACACCTGTTCCTCCAGTTCCAGAGGCTTGGAGGCTTGCTTCTTGCCTCCCTGGCACTGCTTGCCTATGGTGCAGACACGCAGGCAGAACACCCATGCACATAAAAACAAACAAATAACAGCAACAGCAACAAATGATGACAAAGAAGGTGGGGAGGAGGAGGGGGAGGAGGAAGAAGAGGAGGAGGAGGAGATCCAACCTCACCTCAGAACACCTAGATGCTTTTGAAACATAGTGCCCAGGCCAGGTGACTGGTTTAACCTAGCTGGGCAGTGCTCAGCCTCTCGTTAGGAGATACAAAGAGAAGAATTGGGATCCTTCCCAGTTCGGACATTTCTATTCCATAGCTGGACTGGAGTCCAACTTGAAGAAGGCTGACACTTGCCTGATTGCTTACTTTTAGGTTTTTTTTTTTTTAATCTTGTTGGGTTTTTTTTTTCTTCTTTCTTTTTTTAATCTTGTTGGTTGGTGAGTGGTTTTGTTTTATTTACAGGGTATCAAAAAATAGTACAGACTGGAATTGAACTCTATATAGCTGAGGATGACCTTGAACCTCTCATCCTACCTCTGCCTCTCAAAGGCTGGGATTACAGGTGTGCCCCATCAGACTTGGCTTATGTCATTAATGCTAGGGACCAAGCCTGGGACTTTATGTGTGCCAAGCAAGCACTCTACAGATTGAGCTACACCCCCAGCTCAAAGCTGATGGCTTTCTGAGAAGCAGGGTAGGAATGTCCACGGGGACATTTCTGTCCCCTGGGCCCTCTCCCAGTTACCAGCTCATAGCAGAAGATTAAGGAATGTTTCATCTGTGCTTCTGTGATTTGAATGTGGTTTGACCAACTCACAGTGCACAGTACCGCAAGAGACCCTTTGAAGCAAAGGTCCAAAGTACGACAGGTAAATGGGGAAAAGCAAGTATCTGGTGCAATGGCAGACACTCCCTGATCTTGCTCTCATGGCAGACATTACTAATCAATTTCACATCCTGCCCCCTTCTTATTTTTTCTTAAGATTTATTTTTTATTTTATTTGGGGGTATCTGAGTCAGTGTTCTATTGCTGTGAAGAGACACCATGACCACAGCAACTCTTATAAAGGAAAACATTTAACTGGGGTTGGCTTACACTTTCAGAAGTTTGGTCCGTTATTATCATGGTGGAATGAAGGTAGATATGGAGCTGGAAAGGTAGCTGAGAGTTCTACATCCAGATAGACAGGCAGCAGCAAGAGAGAGCGACACTGGGCCTGGCTTGAGCATTTGAAACCCCAAAGCCCACCCCCTGTGACACACTTTCTCCAACAAGGCCACACTCCTAATTCCTGCCACGTAACGCCACTCCCTAGTGACCAAGCATACAAATCTATGAGCCAATGGGAGTCATTGCTATTCAAACCACCGTGTGTGTGTGTGTGTGTGTGTGTGTGTGTGTGTGTGTGTTTCTGTGTGTGGTGTGTTTCTGTGTGTCTGTGTGTCTGTGTGTCTGTGTATATGCACCATGGTGCTCATGTGGAGGCCAGAAATCAGTTCTCTCCTTCTACCGTGTCTTTCAGGCAGGATCTCTCTCATTTCTGCTGTCGCTCTGCATATGCTAGCCTCCAACCTCGCCATAGGCGTGCTGGCATCATAGGCAGGTGCCTCCACATCCAGCTTTTACGTGGGTTCCTGGGGTCGAGCTCACATCACGGGGGTTGACTGCAATCACTTTACCCACGGTACCATCTCACCAGCCCACCCTTGTCCCTTCTAAAGACAGCTGAAATCCAGAACCAAATTTGATTAATCATTGTTGGCACAGGAGATAAAAACCCATTTGCCTTCTCTAGACTCTGACTAGCTCTGCTTGGCCCTCACTCAAGACTGAGTTCATGGATAACCAGGTTTGGGGATTTCCAGCTTTGTTCCTGCAGTGTGTGAATGACTAGCCTGAAGCACCTGGCCCCATGCCGTGACCAGCAGGGAATATGTATGGGTGTCATCCATGCTGCCTCAGTCCCTGAGGACAGGGATCCTATTGGGATTCCACGTGGGGCGGTGCCTGATGGCTGGGTGAGGGGCTGCAGCAGGCTCCTGATACCACCCAGAGCTTGAGGTACTGAAGGGGAAACACAGTCCTGGGCAGAGCGGTAACAGCTTCCCTGCATGGCCAAAGATGAGGCTAGGATGGATGCTTCCCACTCAGGCCCCCAAAGCCCAGACCTGGATTCCCATAGCCAGTGTCTCAGAGGTGTCTCAGACTACCATGTCCAAAGCTGCATGCCAGATCCCTTCAGATCTGATTCCTCTCTCTGACGAACTCTTCAGATCTTCAGTGTTCCTGGTTGTTCAAGCGTAAAAGTTCTGGAGTTATCTGGGTGGTAGTGGTGCACGTCTTTAGTCCCAGCACTCGGGAGGCAGAGGCAGGTGGATCTCTGTGAATTTGAGGCCAGACTGGTCTACAGAGTGAGTTCCAGGACAGCCAGGGCTGTAGAGAGAAACTCTGTCTTGAAAAACAAAAAGCAAACCCAAAAAGAAAAAGAAAGAGAAGGAAGGAAGAGAGAGAGAGAGAGAGAGAGAGAGAGAGAGAGAGAGAGAGAGAGAGAGAGAGAGAGAGAGAGAAAGAAAGAAGAAAGAAAGAAAGAAAGAAAGAAAGAAAGAAAGAAAGAAAGAAAGAAAGAAAGAAAGAAAATAGTTCTGGAGTTGTCCCTTGAATACATATGTCTGTCTGTCTGTCTGTCTTTGTCTCTGATCTCACTCTGCACCCCAGATTGCCCTTGAAGTTATTGTGTAGCCTAGGTTTGTCTGTCCTCATGCCTCAGCCTCCCAAAGCCTGGGATTGCTGTGGGTCAAACTCAAGTCTTCAAGGCTTAGTAGTGAGTCCCTTAACTGACAGGAGCTTTTCTCACAGTCCACGTGCCTGTTCTTTATCCATTACTGCCCCCTAGTGGTCGATCAAAATAACGTAATTGCTATCCAATTTACAGGCACCTTTATCCTGGTAAATGCATCGAAAGTGCCTGGGGTCCTTCCTATGCTAGGACGCACTGCAGAGCCCCTGTTCATCCTCACAGCTGAGTGGATGACTAGGAACGGCAGCTCTCTGCTGCTGTCCAACATCCCAAGTACCAGCCTGCATACAGCTAGCTCATAAAGAGACCAAAACTCCAAGTATGGCTTTAACTGAGTTCATATCGCCTTTGCATTAAAGTGAAGTACTCCGATGTTTGTTCTGGAACTATTCTGGCTGTATCTGAGAATGTTTTATTTGTTGGTAGGTTGGTTTTTTGAGACAGGATCTCTCTAGCCCTGACTGTCTTAGAACTCGCTATATAAACCAGGCTGGCCTAGAACTTAGAGAGCTGTGCTCACCTCTGGCCTCCAGACACCCATATACATACGGCATCTATTCACATAGACACATACACTTATACATAAATAAAAATAAAATCTATATAAAGGAACAAGTGGGGCAGTGGTGGTGTATGCCTGCCTTTAATCCCAGGGCTCACAAAGCAGAGGCAGGTGGAGCTCTGTGAGTTCGAGGTCAGCCTGGTCTACAGAGTGAGTTCCAGGACAGCCAGGGCTGTTACACAGAGTAACCCTATTTCAAATAACAAACAAACAAACAAACACACACACATACACACACACCAAAAAAACAAAAACCCTGAGGCCTCAATGGTGGTTGAATGGTTCTCCTGAGTCCCTAGGAAGAGGACCCAGATCTGGTCAACCTTGAACCCTGGGGCAGAGCCAAAGCAGATCCAGACGCATTTATTTATTTTTGGATGGCCTCTCTTTTTAATTTATTCATTTTATGTGTGTGGATATTTTATCTGCTTGTATGTCTGTGCACTGTGTGGACCAGAAGAGGGTATCACATGGAGATTGTAGTTACAGATGGTTGAGCCACCATGTGGATGCTGAGATTTGAACTCTGGAAGAACAGCTGGTGCTCTTGACCTCTGAGCAATCTCTCCAGCCAACCAAGATGGTCTTTTATTGTGGCTGGAGGATTCACAGCTACACAAGACTGTTGGCTGGCTTTTCTCCCCCAGTGGCTTACGTAGCACCTTCCAGCGCTGTGAAAGGCAGTCCAGAAGCATTTCTTAGACCCCACATCTCCTTCCATCTCTGCATGCCACGAGGGGAACCATCATCTTCCCCTGAGCTCACTGACACTGACCTCTGTCCAGGATCACACGCATAGTTTGTGAGACCTCATCTAAATGGACAGCTGGAGCATCTTGCTAGAAGCTGGTGATTTCAGGAGGCATCAAAAGACACACACAACACACACACACACACACACACACACACACACCACACGACACTGATACAGGCAGGATCACTGGTTTGTCCCTTCATGAATTCATTTGTTCAACTGATTACTTAGTATGTGTCTGGCACTGTAGCAGATGATGG
This sequence comes from Peromyscus eremicus, assembly GCF_949786415.1. NCBI lineage: Eukaryota > Metazoa > Chordata > Mammalia > Rodentia > Cricetidae > Peromyscus > Peromyscus eremicus. The sequence goes on from NC_081417.1 coordinate 134,408,751, forward strand.
ACACATAGCAGTGAACGAGACACAATCAAGCCTCCGGAAGCTTACATTCCGGGGTGGGTACCCATGTCATCACAGGCGCAACTAACAGACTCCATAGGAGAAAGTAAGAGAGGCCTGTGAGAGAGGAACAAAACACCAGGGGCCCCTGACCAGAGAGACTCCTCAAGCGTGGACTCCGGAACAGACATCTCAGAGCACCGAGCTAATGAAAAGATGGGGAAGCAGTCTGGGTGTGAGGGCGGGAGAACATTCTAGCAGAGGAACATGCAGCATCTTTAATATCTTGCAAGGCCAGTGCAGCTAGCACGAGAGAGAGAGAGAGAGAGAGAGAGAGAGAGAGAGAGAGAGAGAGAGAGAGAGAGAGAGAAAGAGAGAGAGAGAGAGAGAGAAGAGAGAGAGAGAGAGCGAGAGGAGAGAGAGAGAGGAGAGAGAGAGAGAGAGAGAAAGGAGCGTAGAGTCCAGATGAGATTGAAGAGGGGCCCCGTGCCCAGAGTCTTGTTTAAGTATTCCCTACATGGGGGTCCACTTGTACTATCATTTCAGTACTTTTTTTTTTTGGACGGGGGTCTCAGTTTACAGCTATGGATGGGCCTGTAACAGCTATGTAGACCAAGCTGGCCTAAACTCACAGAGATCTTCCCTCGCCTTTGCCTCTAGAGTGCTGGGTTTGAAGGCATGTGCCACAACACCTGTCTTCCTTCCTCCCTCCCTCCCTTCCCTTTTCCCTTCCTCCTTCCTTCCTTCCTTCTGTTCTTAAGGGATTGTATTTTGTGTGTGTGTCCCTGTATGAGTTATACACATATATATGCTGGAGTCCCCAGAGGCTGGAAGAGGGAGCTAGATCCCCTGGATCCAGAGTTACAGGGGGTTGTGAGCCACGACATGGGTGCTGGGAACCAAACCTGGGTCCTCTGCAAGAGCAGTAAGTGCTCTTAACCACTGAGCCATCTCTTGGGCCTCAGTTTTCATACTTTTTCTTTTGTGTTTGACTCTGGGTCCCCCTTCTAAGCAAGAATATTTGTGAGCTCAAAAGACGGAAGAGCCGACATGGGAATTTTCAAGATGAATCTAGGAGGTAAAACGCTTCTCAGAGCCGGGCGGTGGTGGCGCACGCCTTTAATCCCAGCACTCGGGGAGGCAGAGCCAGGTGGATCTCTGTGAGTTCGAGGCCAGCCTGGGCTACCAAGTGAGTTCCAGGAAAGGCGCAAAGCTACACAGAGAAACCCTGTCTCGAAAAACCAAAAAAAAAACGCTTCTCAGGGCAGCCTGATGACCCAAGTTCAATCCCTGGAACCTCAAAGGGAGGGGAAAGCTGAGAACTGACTCCACACAGACTTCCCTCTGACTTCCACACTCAACCTGCATCAAATGTACAATAATACATTTTAAAACTTGAAATTTTTAGGCCATGCGGTGGTGGCACACTGGGGGGGGGGGGCGGGGGGGGGCAGAGCCAGGCGGATCTCTGTGAGTTCAAGGCCAGCCTGGTCTACAGAGTGAGATCCAGGACAGGCTCAAAAACTACACAGAGACCCTGTCTCCAAAAACCAAAAGAAAAAAAAAAAAAACTTGAAGTTTTAAATTGAAAAATTGAAATATAGTAATAATTGTAGTAGTAATAATAGTAAATGACCCATGTGCCACTTGTATTTCGCTAAGCCACACTGAAATTATCAATGTTCTGCAAAGCCCCACCTGAAATCGTGCCTTCTCTGCACCTGTTTGAAGGTACCTACCATTGCCAGCTCCTATCTTAAGAGCCGTGGGAAGCCTCCAACCAGGGTGCAGCTGGGGGAGGCTGGTGACTGGATTTCGTTTACAGTTTTTGATAAATGACTCTGGCTGCCACGTGCAGAGTTCAGCAGGAGTGCTGCAGGAAGGCAGGGGAAGCTGATGCAGTCACGTGGAAGTTGGAAGGGACTAGACAGCTGTGAGGGTCTGATTCGGGTGGAGAACTGGGAGCTGGCTGGTGGATTCCATCAGTGCCTGCACAGGTCCTGCCCTTCAAGAGCCATCCTTCCTTTTATCTCTCTGTGCTGACGTAAGCCCTCACCAGATAGATGTAGCTTTTTCAAGCCTCCCATCTTTGAATCAGCCCCAAGGCTGCTGGACTCAGGACTGTGTGTCCGTGGCACACGAGAGCCCAGCTCCCTGGCTAGTTCAGGCTGACCACAGTTGACAACTGCAGGATGACAGCCAGCTGGGCCCTGGAGTCTCTTCCGGTGACTGACTGCCTGTGTCAGGAACTAAGTAGGGTAGATAATTCTTGTCACCTGAACACCGATGGTCTGTCTACCTCTGTGGCTGAAGCGGGATAAAGAACATTCACGGGGTGTAGGAAGGAGAGCAATCCTTCGCTGGAGTCTCGTTGAAGTCTCCGACCAACCAAGAGTCAAGAATTCTAATGCAATTAACAGCATTTGCTGTAAGGCTGCTGACCTGGAGACGCTCTGCCTCTTATATAGGGATATTCCAGGTAGGAATGTTGGCATAGCAAGGAACCATGCTTAGAGTCCAAGAGTGACCTAGTATGGTCTTTCCCCTTCCTCAGATGTAAACCTGCAATTTTCTAGGAATGCCACAAGCAAGATGATAAACTCCATTTATAGTAAAAGATTCCTTATCCTCTTGTGCAAACTTTGTGACTAGTGGTTTTATCTTATCAGGTGTTAATATTATCCCCCTTAACTCAGGAATCTCCCTAGTTACCCAAAAGAAGGGAAAAAATATCTTGCTGTTGTTTCTGAGACAGTCGCATGTGTCCCAGGCTGACCTTTTGCTGTATAGCTGAGGGTGACCTTGAACTCCCAGTCCCCCTGCCTTTGTCTCCCAAACACTAGTGATTCCAGTATATGCCACCATACCCAGTTTATGCAATGCTGGGAATTGAACCCAGTTCTGAATGCTAGAACTCCATCAACTGAGCCACACCCCCAACTCAAAGAGAAAAATTCTTTGAGATATAAATTGAGAGGCCACTGAAACCATACATGTGACTATTGTTAAGGCATTTAATAAGCTGGAGAGGTGGCTCAGTAGTTAGGAGCACCAGCTGCTCTCCCAGAGGACCCTGGCTCCATTCACAGCACCCACATGGTGCTCACAACCATCATAACTCCAGTCCCAGAGGACCTGATTCCTTATTCTGGCCTCTGCACACAAATGGTACACACACATTCATGCAAGCAAAACACCTGTACACAGCGATAAAATTGAACCCACAGCCACACTTCGGTCTATCCTATTCTTTAGTACCTCTTTTCTTTTTTTTTTTTTTTTTTTTTTTGTTATTTTGTTGTTGTTGCTAATTCCCTGCTTAAATCCATGTTAAAATCTTTGCTTGATAGACTCCAACTGCACTTCCTACTGGCTCACGATGAAGTTCTTTGCTGCCTCAAAGTCAAGAACCCTGCCTTGGCTGGGTGTGGTGGTGCACACCTTTAACCTCAGCACTCAAGAGGCAGAGGCAGACGGACCTCTGAGTTTCAGGCCAGCCTGACCTCTGTGGTGCATTCCAGGCCAGCCTTCTTCCCCTGAGTAGAAAAAAAAAAATCTTCCTGTTAGCATCATGAGGCCTCAGATCCTATAGCTCAGAGCTCCTGATAGGGCCACGAAGTCCACACCTGACTGCTTCAGGCACCCTCGTGACCCACCCAGTGGCCTGCCCCTCCCCCAAAGTTCCCTTCGGGAAGCAGGTATCTTTCCAGATGGCCTCCCTGAGGGCTTCTCACTGAGGTCACTGCAGGGAATGGCCCTTCCCTCTCCTTATTTCTTAATTACCACTCCTCCACTCTCCCCCATCCCTTTTGTTTCTGCTCTTGCTTTTGTGTTTGTTTGTGACAGGGTACCCCTTTGTAGCTCAGACAGGCCTCCAACCCATGATTCCCCTGAGTACTGGGGTTATAGGTATATGTCATCAAACTGGGCTCCCTTTTGTTTTGTTTGAGAAAAGATCTTGGTTAGCCCGGGCTGGCCTCAAACTTGGGATCTTCTGGCCTTGCCCTTCTAAATTTGGAATTACAGACATGCAGCACCTCTTCTGGCTCTAGCACTCTGGCTCTCTTTAAAACTTCCACTCCTCTGTTCCTCCAACTCAGGACCCTGTGAGGGGAGAGTTGAGTCAAAGGCATGCTCCACGATGCAGGAGTTAAGCATGGACAGGAAGAGAAGGCTGCTGGGGGAGGAGGCGATGACTCAGCAGGTGAAGGTGCTTGCCTCCAAGCCTGACACTCTGGTTCCATCTCCAGGACTCACAGGATGGAAGGAGAGAGAGAGCTGATTCCTGCAAGCAGTCCTCTGACCTCTACTTACGCTCTGTGGTCTGCGTGCTCCCACACACAAAAGATGACTTGTAGCTCAAAATGTAAAACACACACACACACACACACACACACACACACACACACACACACACACGACATACTTGGGCTTGGGCTTAGACATTGTTAAGCCCAGATCTCGGGGACCCCCAAACCACCACCACGGAGACCAAATCCCATATGTAAAAGCAGCGAGCCTTTATTATCTTCAAGCTCTGAGCTTGGTCTCTCTGTCCAATGCAGTGAGTGAGCCCAGAGCCCAGGCAGGGTAGAGTTTTTATCATAGCAGAGGTTGGGGTGAGGGGGTTTCCAGGGTTCAGGACCCTGATTGGCTGACATTTGTCTTGAGGTACAGGGAATGTTTGGAATGTCAGGTATTTCCTCTTAGATGCAGGCCCCACTGGGTGGGGTCAGCTTATGGCTCTTCCTGGGTCCAGGTGTTGCCTGCCAGATGCTGTGTCTGGGCCTCAGCCTGTTATGGCAGCTGTGTGGTCAAGCTGTTTTGGGCCCCCCTTCTACAATATGTTTGGACATGCCTGTAATTCCAATACTAAGGGGGAGGGGCAGGACAGTGTTCAAGGTTAACCTAAACTAGATATCAGTTTGAGGCTAGCCTGAGCTACAAAAGACTTTATATCAAAAAGCAGGAAACAGAAATAGAATATAAGCTTATTATGGATGAAGAAGCCATGAAGTAATTAAGCTAAGGGAAGGCTGGACTAGACTTACACTCTAGAGACTTAGCCCGGCAGCTGACTGAGTATGGAAGGGGTGGAGTCTGGGGTACTGCTGAGTATGGAAGGGGTGGAGGTCTGGGGTACTGCTGAGTATGGAAGGGGTGGAGGTCTGGGGTACTGCTGAGTATGGAAGGGGTGGAGGTCTGGGGTACTGCTGAGTATGGAAGGGGTGGAGTCTGGGGTACTGCTGAGTATGGAAGGGGTGAAGTCTGGGGGTACTGCTGAGTATGGAAGGGGTGGAGTCTGGGGTACTGCTAAGTATGGAAGGGGTGGAGGTCTGGGGGTACTGCTGAGTATGGAAGGGGTGGAGGTCTGGGGTACTTCCAGGTAGGGTCAGGAGCTGTCAGCTGGTAGATCGGCTGCACAGAATGAGTAGAGAAACAAGCAGACACCAGAGTCTTCTAGCTTGGGCAATTGTGTGAATGGGAAGTGTTAATATTCTGATCCACCGCTTGAAATCCCACCCCTTGGCACCACCCTGTGTTCTGATGTAAAAGCCTCATTCTAAGAAAAAACTCCTCCCTTTCCTCTCTTTCCTTCTGCTTTTCCTCCCAGGATGTGTGCACCTCTCTCTCTCTCTCTCTCTCTCTCTCTCTCTCTCTCTCTCTCTCTTTCTCTCTCTCTGTCTCCCTCTTTCTGTCTCTTTCTGTCTCTCTGCCTCTTTATCTCTCTATTATAAGAAACTCTCCACGTGGATGCAGCATCTGGGTTGTGTATTACTGGCCACCATGCCCACATGGTGTGCATCTGCTCAACCCGCCACTGCATCTGCCCAGCATGTTCCCTGCATGTGTGGGATACCCTCGCCCCACCCCACCCCAGGAATAATTCATAACATTGGAACCCAACATCACCAGGTAATCCCACTGCTTTCTCCTGCACCCCACCGGCAGTCTGACAAGCTCTGGACCCTGTACCACCCACCATTTTTCTGACTGTAGCATGGCTGGGGACTCTTTACCTTATCGGATTGGTAAGATTCCTCCCTTCCCTTCTAGCCATTTTCCCACAAGTGAGGATCATCTTGTTCTGGTACCATGTGTCTTGCGGGCTTTAAGCCCTTCGGTGCCCATCCCTGTGCAATGGCATATGGAGATAGCTTGTGCCCACTCAATTCCACGGCCCATAGCCTTTGTTACAACGGTCCATTGGCTATCTTGCACGGTTCATTCCTCGCTGACCCTCTGGGATGCTAGAGGTCAGATTCATCTCGTTCTGCTCCCTGGTACCACGTGTCTTTTGGGCTTTAAGCCCTTTCTGCCCCCATCCCTAGGCAATGGCATGTGGAGACGCCATGGGTCTCACTCGGGCTCCTAGCCCGTGGGCCCCTACTTTTTGGATTCTGGTCCACTGAGCAGCTTGTACGTTCGCCTCGGTCCTCGCTGAATTTCTGGGATGCTAGAGATTCCAGCCTTGGACCTTCTCCACCTTATTCATGGAAAATGTGCCTGCCTCCATGAGGGCTTAACTTACCTGCCTTGGCAGTCAGACTTGGTCCCATGTACCAATCAAAATGGCCGCTTCCCAGCACTCCATAGCCTGGTGTTTACAGGACCTTTGCAACTTCTGCCAGCGAGAGATGGAAGGGGGAACCCTACTCTCAAGCTTTCTCTTATTAGGTCCCTCTCTCCTGCCCGGCTGCACTGCTACTTCTCCGTCTTTCTGTTCACAAAGTCTATTTCCTATGTGCGAATGGAAATGTATGATTGATATGACCATCTATATTTCTTTCTGACTGACTTTCAAATGCTTCAATTTATCTGTTCCTTATCTGCTCAGTTTTTTTGGGGAAAAAAAGAACCCACATGAACACACGGTCAGGTGCCATACTTGATAGGGGCGATCATGTGATTGGGCGGCGCCATCTTAAATAAAGACAATCACATGATCAAGGTGCCATCTTAAATAAGGGCAACCACACTGGGCGGCAGTGGCGCACACCTTTAATCCCAGCACTTGGGAGGCAAAGGCAGGCAGATCTCTGTGAGTTCGAGGCCAGCCTGGTCTACAGAGCGAGATCCAGGACAAGCACCAAAACTACACAGAGAAACCCCGTCTTGAAAAACGAAAAAATAAAATAAAAAGGCAATCATGTGGTCAATCATAGCTCCATCTTGGCTAGGGTCAAAACAGGCAGGTCATATGACCTCACTCTCATCTTTACTAAGGGCAGCATGGGCGGGACATCTGGTGCTCAGGCCATCAGTATGGAGGGAGGTTAGGGAATTGCCTCCAAGTGCATTGTTTCACGGGCTAAGGAAAAGTCCTCCGGCGTTGGCCTGCCTTTCCCCAGCTGCCTCTCTTAGTCCCCAGCTGTCTGGGTGGGGCAGAGGTCCAGGCCTGCTGGCGTCCATTCCTCCATAGCCGCTTGTGTGGACAGGGCCTGGAGAGATATGTGCTTCCCTCCGGGGCATCAGTGAGACCACATGCAGGCAGTATCATTATAGTAAGATTTTAAATTTCAGATTTTAACATTAATACAACTCTGATACACTTTGGATCACAAGCTCAGGGTTTTTAAAAGGATTTTAAACTTTCCTTGGTTTTTCATTACCTGATTTTCTGATTTAGATTTCAGTACTGATTGATAAAACTAGTTTATCTAAAACTTTTATTTTTTCCTCACTTGTCTATTTCTAAGGATGTTATTTTTTCTCTCTCCTAGTCTTGGGACTCCTGCTCTTCCCAATTACTAAGACCATGGGCCAAAAGGCTCCAAATAAGTTCATGTATTTTAACTCCTGTCTCTAGTCTTTATTTAAGCCCGCTGGCAGAAACATCAAATCAGCAGTCGTGGACCACAACCTGTATCACTTTCCCTGCTACGGATGCCAGCAGAGATTCTTGTCTATGTGATATGGACCAGCCCAGCCAAACATAATTGTTCCCTGCCTCTACAGCCAGGTCAGATGACCACATGCCTGGGTTCCCTCCTTACTTGTAACTAGCCAGAGTCCTCCTGACCATCTGCACCCTGTTTTAGCTTGAAGTAGCTATGGAGAATATATTGTCCTGTGTTGCTTGGATTCTAAGAGCTCCATTGGGGGAGGGGCTGATAAGGCAGGGTGTCAACGACACAGACACTGGGAGTCATTGAAAGCAAATAATGAACTCATTTATTCAATAACAGGGAAGGCCCTATGTACCTCCTCCCAGCACCCAGTCTGTGTGGTCATCCTTCATTGGCTGGGCGTGATCAGGAACTCTGACAGTGACTAGGAACTCTGACAGCTCCTGTTGCTAGGCCCTCAGGCCGACTCCAGGTTGGCTCTTAAGGAGTACATTATGTAGATGTCTTGGCAACTGGTCTGAGCCAATTTTCTCAACCCTATGTGTAGGGCCCTGGCCTCCTCCCATATTGAGTAAGCTGTTGCCTGCTTGCCGACCTCGACCAGTTGTCCTCCCTATGCTAATTCCCTGCCTGGCATCCACCCTCCTGAATGCTTAAGGGAAGTTCCTTGTTTGTGTATCCTGCATACTGGGTGTTAACAGCTTAGATGCAAGATTGTAAACAATGGTGGCGAACTTCTGCCCTCTGGGGTTCTCCCATTGTGCTGTAAGCCTGTATTTAATGTTTCCTCCCTCTGTCAATAAATGGCATTCAGCATTCGGCATGCATTCTGCTGAGGCAAGTGACCCGCTGTCTTGTCTCTGTTATTTGATCCACAGCCCCTCGCTTGGACATGGTGGATGGGTGGTGGTAGCGTGGACGTTATCGCTACACCTATGGGCCTGTCCTACTACAGTCCTGTGCTCCCTGTTCCCAGGACAGGCTGGAGGGCTAGGTTAGGAATGGAAACTCTGGCATAGACCACCAAGAGGGTCCTTTTACTTTTTTCAGAGAGTCCTTTTCTCAGAGTGGGGCTGTACCCTGACTCACAAGCCACTTTTCTCTTGTTCTCATTCGGCCTTGGGATCTTTCCCCTGCCGCTCTCCTTCGCCTTCTCAGGAGATATCTTTCAAAATAATTATTTCTATATAAATCGTTCAGGATTATAATCTGGCTGTACTCAAAGAACAGAACTACAGCTATGGGGCCTTAAAAATGGTAATACAGCTGGGTGGCGGCGGCGGCGGCGGCGGCGGCGGCGGCGGCGGCGCACGCCTTTAATCCCAGCACTTGGGAGGCAGAGGCAGGCGGATCTCTGTGAGTTCGAGGCCAGCCTGGGCTACCAAGTGAGTCCCAGGAAAGGCGCAAAGCTACACAGAGAAACCCTGTCTCAAAAAACCAAAAAAAAAAAACAAAAAACAAAACAAACAAACAAAAAAAAAAGCAATAGATTCAGATATCACTGCCAAGAGTCTAAAGAATGTCTTTCCTTACTTAGGGTCTATTCAGGCTTAAGAATGTGAACCTCCTTGTCCTTGCTAACTTCATTAAGCTGTAACTAACTGGGAAACTTGTATATTCAGATTTAAGTCATATATATGCTCTCAAAGTTAATAAATACATCTAACAGATTTTGTTCCCCCAGTCCTCAAACACCTGTAGACCTCTGAGAATATGGCATTTACTACAAAAGCTTTCTATAATAAAGAGACATGTCAGCTCCTGGCAGCATCCTGTATCTCCTCCAAGAAGACAGATGGCCGCAGAAGAACTTCCACCAGGAAGCTAATGGCAAGGCTGGCCATGCAGTGAAAAACTGAGATCCCGTCCAGACTGTGAACAAGTGGAACAATGGAGGACCGATTGCCCCATACTGCAAAGTCAAGGTGGGTCAGTCTCCCCAAATTTCTACTCCACAGAAAAAATCTGTCAGATCATCTGGGCTTATCAGCTGAACAAGTGCTGCCTTTGGGGCTTCTGTCCCCCAACGACCACGGAGAGACTTGGGATTGTCGCCTAGGTAGCTGGAAAGCTGTCTCACTTCTTCTTAAATTTATCCTTCTCAGATCTGATGATGTTTGATGACTAGAGTATCAGTTTAATAGCCCCAATCCCAAGATTATATATATGCTGTCCAATTACAGACTTCATGGTATAGGATAGACCAGTTTCAGATATAACTCCAGAGGTTCAAAGTTTTAATACTGATAAATGAAGCTTTGATAAACTGATAGAACATTGACTACAAAGAGTTCTTAAATGGATTTTTAACCCTTTTGCCATGATGTAAATCCATTCCAGCTGTCTTACAGATACCTACAGGCTCTTGGGAAAAGTTTTGCTACTGCATCAAGAAATCAGGTCTGATGAAAACCAACAATCTCCAGAGCCCATTTCTGACCCCACCTATTTTTTTTTCTATTTTTGAAGGGGGGGGTTTGAGACAGGGTTTCTTGGTGTAGCTTTGGAGCCTATCCTGGAACTCAGTCTGTAAACCAGGTTGGCCTCAAACTCATAGAGATCTGCCTTCCTCTGCCTCCCGAGTGTTAGGACTAAAGGCATGCACTACCATGCCCAGCTTCCCCATCTATTTTTTTTTTTAATAATTTAGGTACTTTTATTTCATTTGCATTGGTATTTTGCCTGCATGTATGTCTGTGTGAAGGTGCCAGATCTTGGAGTTAGAGACAGTTGTTACTGACATGTGGGTGCTGGGAATCGAACCCAGGTCCTCTGGAAGAGCAGTCAGTGCTCTTAACCACTGAGCCATCTCTCCAGCCCCCCCCCATCTATTGTTTGTTTGTTTGTTTGTTTGTTTTTCCGAGACAGGGTTTCTCTGTATAGCCTTGCGCCTTTTCTGGAACTCACTTTGTAGACCAGGCTGGCCTCGAACTCACAGAGATCCGCCTGCCTCTGCCTCCTGAGTGCTGGGATTAAAGGTGTGCGCCCCTACCTATTTTTTTTTTTTTAGCATATTTTGCAGATTCGTTGTTCCTGCCCTACCTCCAGAGAAATAGCAGATGCCATGGCTGGTATGCTCCTGATTTGGCATGCCATTTCCCCCCCAAGCTCCTGGAACACCACTGCTGCAACCTGCCTCCTCAGCTCCTTCAAGGAACATTCCTGAGTTCTTCTGCTATGTGTGACTCCCAGCTTTCCCCCTCCCCACTTCGCCCCTTGTCAGCTTGAAGTAGCCTTGAGAATTTCAACACCCTCATTTCCCCACTTACTACCATAACTCACCTCTTTATAATAATCAAAATGGAGGAATGTTAATATTCTGATCCACCCCTTGAAATCCCACCCCTTGGTGCTGCCCTGTGTCCTGATGTAAAAGCCTCATTCTAAGGAAAAACTCTTCCCCTTCCTCTCCTTCCGCTCTTCCTCCCATGAGGTGTGCACCCCCCTCTCCCTCTCTCTCCCTTTCTCTCTCTCTGTCTCCCTCCTTCTGTTTTTCTGCCTCTTCATCTCTCTATCATAATAAACTCTCCACGTGGCTGCATTGTCTAGGTTGTGTATCACTGGCTGCCCTTCACAATGCCCACCGCTGCATCTGCCCAGCATGTTTCCATGAGTGCATGGGATACCCTCAGGGTCCTCTTCCCACACCCCGCACCCCCCCCATATTAAATCATAACAGGGAGGGCTGTTGAAAGTCTGCCCTATGCTGGGAACTGAGTATACAAGAAGGAATGAGAGCTAGATGGCCCCCTAACAGAGCTCGCATTCCAGATGAATGAATGCAGGATAGATTTCTGTATATCTGGGAAGGTCATGAGCAGAGTACACAAGAGTCATGGAGGCCCCTGGGAAGGTGGCCTGCGAAGGAGATGTAGTAGCTGAGAACTACAGAATGGAAAGGTAGGTCCTAATGAGGCTAGACCTACTACAAAGCTCTCTTCCCTGTCAAGATGGAAGGATCAGTGTAGCTTGGAAAAAGAAAACAGGGTTTTGTGTTGCTCAAGCTAGCCTCCTGATCCTCCTGCCTCTGTTTCCCAAGTGCTGGGATTACACATTTGCTCCACTGAGCAGGCTCCTTGATCAGACCCTCAGGCAAGGAGTCTGGGTGACACTCTGAGGACCCAGAGGAAACACCTATAATGTGGGACGTGCCAGGCCAGGGACCCAGGAAGGAGGTGTGAGTAGGAACCCTGGGTCAGCCTGTGGCTTCATGAACTTGAGAGTGGCCTGTGGTTCGCCATGAGTGAGTCGCTCTCATTCAGGTGGGTGTGAGTGTGAAGGTGGAGTTATCTGCATGGTTGCTCATCCAGACCAGATGAGGAGAGGGAGATCAGAGAAGTGGACAGCAGGGAGAGAAGGCGGGGCCTGTGGGAAACAGGAGGCTGCAATGGAATTGCCTGAGGGTCTGTTAAAACACCAGTTGTGGAGCTCCATGTACCCCACCCCCAGCTTCTGATTCAGTGGGTTTAAGGTCGAGGCCTGCTGATTTCATGTCTGAGCATTAGGTGATTAGATGCGGACTCAGAGACCACAGTTTAAAGAACACTGATGTTCCACAGCAGGGCCCAGAACCCAAGGATAAACAGGACCATGTAAAGCAGTGTTTCTCAACCTGTGGATGGCGACCCCTTTGGGCAGTCAAACAATCCTTTCACAGGGGTCGCATATCAGTTTTACATTACGATTCCTAACAGTAGCAAAATTACAGTTATGAAGCGGAACGAAATAATTTTATGACTGGGGGTCACCACAGCTTGAGGAACATGTGTTAAAGGGTGGAAGCGTTAGGAAGGTTGAGAACCACTGCTGTAAAGGATGGCTAGGACAGGGACAACTTGTGAAGGGAAATTGTGATGATCTCTTGATACCCATCCTCCGCAGGAGATTAGACACCCAGGGGTGGGGGACTGTTTCAATCTCCAGTGTCTTTCCTACACTAGCCCTGCCTGGGTTCAAAAGGCAATAATTTTAGTTAAGCGGAATAAGGACTAAATTCACAGAAGGTCAGGAAACTTGGGAAGCCCTGTCAAACACTCCAGAAAGGCCAGGAGGATGCAAACTGAGTATCCTTTACCACAATTATTCCAGAAAACTGGGGTTGTCATCAGCCCGGAGCAGCCTCAACCCCAACTCTCTGTTCCTCTCTTTCCTTAAGGGAGAGAGGACAGACAGCATCATGGTCCACTGGCTAGGCCAGTCCTCCCTGGGAGCACCAGATTCCCGCCCTTTTTCTCACTCTCTCTGCGGTCTTCCTTCTCTTCCCTCCAATTGGCGATCTCCTGTGGCAACAAATACAAATTGCTGTGTCCTGAGATGGATTCACATTCCAGCTGGTACCTCTGTTCCTGTCGCCATGGCTCTGGGAATTCCCTGGTCTCCGTCACTGACCCTCTGGTGGGTCCATCCTGACCCTCTGGTGGGTCCATGTTTACCTTCTCCCCTTTGGTGGTCCCCAAACCTATGTGGCCATTGTTTCATCCAACCAAACTTTCAGCAGCTCACATCCCATGCTATTGTGCTACCAATGGGATGCCATGGCAGACAGAACGTTGTTGTCTTGTCCATGCCAAGTGCACACCCTCCCTCAGAGCGACACCCCCTGGAGACGGTGACCATGACTTGGTGTGGTTCAGAGTCTAAGGTGACAGAGTACTGGAACCAACAATGGTGCAGACCGTGAAGGGCAAAAGCAAAGAGGTGGTGACTCTCCTTCAACAGGATTGTCATGAGAAGTCTTCTGCGGGGACAGTGATGCTAAAAGGTGTCATAAGCAGTACCACAGTCTGGGCAGATGTCTCTGTTGGTAAAATACTAGTTTTATAAACATGAAGACCCAAGTTTGATCCACAGAACAGATGTCCGAAGGCTGGGCGTGGTGGCCTGTGTTTGTGATCCCTCTGCTGGGGAGGTAAAGGTAGATGGGTGCCTGGCCTAGCCTAATCATAAAGCCCCAGGCCAGGGCTGGAGAGATGACTCAGTGTTGAGTCACTGACTACTGTTCCAGAGGCCATGGGTTCAATTCCCAGCGCCCACATAGCAGCTCACAACTCTCTGTAACTCTAAGATCTGACACCCTCCCATAGACATACATGCAGGCAAAATACCAATGCAAATGAAATAAAAGTAAATAAATTATTTTTTTAAAGCCCCAAGCTAGTAAAACAAGGTGGATAGTATTTGAGGAATGGCACCCAAGGTGGACCTCTGATCATACATGCGTGCATACATGTGTACACACACACATGTATACACACACACACACACACACACACACACATTATTTTGATCTAAGCTCCTGCATTGGGCTCCAATAGTCCAGGCAAAATGTAAAAAATAAATCACTCATGCTAAAGGTCCACATCCCCAAATTGAAACTAAGCTTTATTTTTTTTTTATTTTTTTATTTTTTTATTTTTTTGCCTAAGAAATCGGATTTAGCCGGGCGGTGGTGGTGGCGCACACCTTTAATCCCAGCACTCGGGAGGCAGAGCCAGGCGGATCTCTGTGAGTTCGAGGCCAGCCTGGGCTACCAAGTGAGTTCCAGGAGAGGCGCAAAGCTACACAGAGAAACCCTGTCTCGAAAAACCAAAAAAAAAAAAAAAAAAAAAAAAAATCGGATTTAAAGAGACAACAGCCAAATTTCTCAAACATGCTAGTTACTCCTTACACAAACTAACTGAGGTAAGCTGGCATTAGCCAATCAGCTGTCCCCCAACTGTCCCCTTGTCTCTGCCTTACAAGGACAATTACTTACATTCTGCTTTTCTTAACCCGAAAGCAACTTATTGTGCTTAATCTGTAACACTCTATTTTATGGGACAAAATGTTGTCTGATTCTAGAGCCAAAAACAAAACCAATGGAGACAGATAAACCAAACTGTTGCAATTTGTCCGGGGCCAAGGAGCATGGAAAGATCAAGAACAATGAAGCTGATCATTGGGATCCACACCTGTTTCCCGGCAGCTTCTCCACCACTCGGTGTTCGGGTTGGGGGGACAAAGCCTGAGAAAGACAGGATTCAAACCAAAAGCATGCATAGGGGTGGGTAGGTATGGCTATGATATATATGCCCAACGCGTAATCAGCTCACACAGTGGAATGGGACAGGAGAAAGTGGCAGTGTTTAGCTCCTGGCCGCCCTGTGAGCTGCTGGATAGAGCCTGTATGTTCTTGCAAAGGTGACGTCAATGCTAAGGGAATGTAACGGGTGTTAGGCAGTTAAATGTAAGGAGGTTTCCAACTTTGTTTGCTTGCTTGTTTTAAGACTGACCTGAAACTATGTAGCTAAGAATGACCTTTGTCAGGGTGAAAACAAGGCTCACCTCAATGGAGATGAAAGACGGTTCATTCTGGAGCCAGGTCTCTGTCTCAGACAGTGGCCATCTGGTTCATAGGAAGATGTACCCTTGAAAAGCTATGTACCGTTCTGTTTGACCCAGGAAAGGGGGATAAGTCTATGGGATTTTTACCTCTGTTGCTTGTGGCACTTGCCAAACACTAAGCAGTTCTCTGGCCAGAAAAGCAGAAGCAAAGGAACCCAAGGTCATGTGCAGGGTAGAACAGCCAAAGCAGAAACTCACCGATAATGCTCACCAACCTGAGCCCCCACAGATGGTGAGGGGACAAAGTCATAACTCCACATGGGCAGCTTGAGCAGCCTGAGAGGTTAGCCTGAGTTTTTAGGGATCTCCACTCAGGTCAAACTGGGATTCATGGCTTTGACACAGAAAAGAATTTTAGGACTAACTGCTAATATATAATATTGGGGAGGAGGTTTTCGAGACAGGGTTTCTCTGTGTAGCTCTGGCTGCCCTGGAACTTACTCTGTAGACCAGGCTGGCATTGACCCCAGAGATCCATTTACCTCTGCCTCCTGAGTGCTGGGATTAAAGGTGTAATATTTTAATATAGATTTAAGAATGAGGGTTAAGGGAAAGAACTGCCCAAAGAGAAAACAAGACAGATTAAACTGTGAATATAGACTTTCCAAGGAGGATGGCTTCTACAAATGACATTTTTTAATAGACAGTGAGATCTATTTTCTCTATAGCTTTTATTTATTTATTTTTTTTTGTTTGTTTGTTTTGTTTTTCGAGACAGGGTTTCTCTGTGTAGCTTTGCGCCTTTCCTGGATCTCGCTCTGTAGACCAGGCTAGCCTGGAACTCACAAAGATCCGCCTGGCTCTGCCTCCCAAGTGCTGGAATTAAAGGCGTGTGCCACCACTGCCCAGCTGCTTTTATCTTTTTTTTAAATAAATTTTTTTTTTTTCCTGGGTGGTGGTGGCACACACCTTTAATCCTAGCACTGGGGAAGCAGAGACAGGTGGATAGAGATGAGTTCGAGGTCAGCCTGGTCTACACAGAGTTCCAGGACAGTCAGGGCTGTTGCACAGAGAAATCTTGTCTCGAAAAACCAAAATAAATAAATTTTATTTAAGTATTTTTTATATGTATGAGTGTTTCCCTGAGTGTATGTGTATGTACCACATGCATGCCTGGTGCCCACAGATGCCAGAAGAGGGCTTCAGAGCCCTTGGAACTGGAGTTACAGACAGTTGTGAGCACTATGTGGGTGCCGGAAATTGAACTTGGGTCCTCTGGAAAAGCAGCGAGGGCTCTTAACTATTGAGCATCTCTCCAGTCTTTTATCTTAAAAACAGACTATAATGATCCTTCCCTTTGACACAAAATTTCCTTTTGTTGTCGTGTCTTTGAAACAAAGTCTCTCTATGTAGCCCTGGCTGTACTAGAACTCTCTATGTAGGACCAGGCTGGACTCTTGAGAGCTGGGATTAAAGGCATGTGCCACCATACCTGGCTATAGAATTTTGTTTTTGTTAGGAGATAAGGAAGGAAGAGGCTAAAAACAAAACAAAACAAAACAAAAACAATATACTCTTGACACCCACCTTTAATACTAACACTTAGGCGGCAGAAGCAGGTGGATCTCTGTGAGTTCCAGACCAGCTTGGTCTACAAAGCAAGTTCAGGGGAAAAAAAAAAAGGAAGAGGCTCTGGGTGTGGTGGTGCACACCTTTAGTTCCAGCACTTGGAAGTAGAGGCAGGCATATCTCTGTGAGTTCAAGGCCTAATCAGGTCTACTTGACTACATCTGGAGTTAATTAAAACCCAAGCAGCTGGGTACACCTGTGAGGTCATTGTTCTCTTTCTTTTTAAAAATATTTTTCTTTTTGGAGACAGGGTATCACTATATAACTGTGGCTGTCCTGGAACCTCACTGTATAGACTAGGCATTGAACTCACAAAATCCACCTGCCTCTGCCTTCCAAGTGCTGAGATTAAAGTTTATATCACTATACCTGGCTAGGATTTTTTTCTTAATTAAACCATTTGAAGTGGGAAGACCTGCTTTCAATCCAGGTCTTTTGAGGTGGAAAAGGTAACCTTCTGCTCGCATGGAAAGAGGAGGCTTGCTCTCACTCTTAATGCCAAGTCATTTCTTCATTGGCATCAGAGCCTACTTCTTCAGGATTCTGGCATATACTGCAGACCAGCTGAGACATCCAGGTTTATAGACTGAACAACTACTGGATTCTTGGACCTTCCATTGGTAGACAACCATTGTTGGACTAGCTGGACCAGAGTCTGTAAGCTACTCTAGTAGTGTGTGTGTGTGTGTGTGTGTGTGTGTGTGTTTTCAATTTATAAATTTATAAGTTGTTTCTCTAGAGAACCCTGGACTATATACAGTGAGACAGAAACAGACAAACACACATTCCCTTCCCTCCTGTTTTGAGATGTAGTCTTGCTCTGCAATCCAGGTTAGTGAAAGTAGTTTTTCGAGTCTGAGGGCTGATTTGGTCTGGCTATCAGACCTACTGAGGCCTTCTTTTCTCTTCGGACCGCTTTTCAGGATTGGGGCCAGACTGTGGGTCAGGAAGCTAAGTCTATAGCCCCCTTACTCTAGAGCAGTGGTTCTCAACCTTCCTAATGCTGTGACCCTTTAATACAGTTCCTCATGTTGTGGTGACTCCCCAACTATAAAGTTATTAAGTTGCTACTTCATGACTGTAATTTTGCCACTGTTACAAATCATAATGTAAATATCTGTTTTCCCATGATCTTAGGTGACCCTAAGGGCTGTTCAACACCCAAAGAGTCGTGGCCCACAAGTTGAGAACTGCTGATCTAGAGATACACCTCTTCCCTCCTGAAAAATATGCCTGTGCTTACGGAGATTATTAGATTTTCATGATTGAGAGGCTCTGTTTCAAAGGACTCAGGACCAAGTTTCCCAGCAGGCATTCTCTTGACAGTGAAATGAATTTGAGGTTGTAAATGCATTACCAAGGCAGAATGTCTAAGAAAATAGTGTAGCATATGGCAGGTGTGTCTTGTTTGGATCTGTCCAGAAGCAGACAATTGGGTGAGATTAGGTAAGTAAGAGGTTTTTATGTGGAGAAATGGCTGAGAAGGATAAAGAGGAGGGCTTAGAAGTGGGTAGGGAGAGCCTTTGGATTATGGCCATGATACAGACCTGAGAGCTAAGCAAGGAAACAGGAAGAAGGGATTGGGTCCATCCAAATCTGAAGTTGAGATTGTTGCTAGGTGGATGGGGAGTTCACAAGGAAGGCGCACCTATCAGAAGAGGCGCATTCTGGGAAGAAATATCCCACTCATATCTCTACTGTGCTCAGCATGGGCTGGAGCAGGCTGGGGCAAGGCTGGCCTCAGCAAGGACACAGTCAGTCCTCAAAACAGAATGACAGCTGTCAATCAAGTCCACTCCCCCTAGCAAGTCATCTTACAAGAGTTAGGAGCAGCATACTTCCATGGCTGTCAGTTTTCAGAGGTTTCACAGTGATCAGGCCAACATCTTGTTACTTAGGCTCTCAAGCCTAGGGTTCCTCCCCCCACCACCACCCCCGCCCCTGCACAGGGGTGATGATGCTACACACTCTGTACCTGTTGAGAGGAGTCAGTGAAACGATGCGTGCAAACTCAGTAAATGCCAGCGATGGTTATTATTAGCATTCCCGTAGGCAGTGCGAGAGTGAGAGCAAGGACATAGTTAAG
Source organism: Peromyscus eremicus (assembly GCF_949786415.1). Taxonomy (NCBI): domain Eukaryota; kingdom Metazoa; phylum Chordata; class Mammalia; order Rodentia; family Cricetidae; genus Peromyscus; species Peromyscus eremicus. The sequence continues at coordinate 134,427,636 of NC_081417.1, forward strand.
TCTAGCCCACTCTTGCTGGCTTTCGTGATCTTGGCCCTGTGACTCTCCAGTCTGAGAATAGTGTCTGGCATGTAGGCAGCATTACATTGTGTTACAGATTTGCGTCATTATTTTCAAGTAATAGTACTAGAGAAATGATTTCTGGAAATGTCATGCTCCAGAGTGATGGTGCAGGACTCCTATGAGGTCTCAACCCTGCTTTGCAATTTTTTATTGCAACATAAGTAGGAACAGACACACACACACACACACACACACACACACACACACACACACACACACACAGAGAGGCACACAGTCCTACACACACACAGAGGCACACACCTAGTACACACAGACATGCAGGAGGCACACTTTGCTCCCCTCCCCCACGCTTCCAAGTTTTAGCCTTATTTATCTGCTCACAGCAACCTTGAAAAAGTTACATTGTAATAACCCAACATTAACCACTGTCTTGTGAATGCTTACTGCGTATCTGGGGCTGTGTGGAAGTTTCTCTCTAGTCTCTCATCTTATTTCTGTTTTACTGATGAGGCAATCCAGGCCAAGAGCTAGGGAATGCTTACCCAGCTAATACATGGCTTAGTTTCATCTAGACATCTGTTTGGAGAATTCGATCATTGCCTCCATTTCATTTCCTTTTTTAGATTTACTTATTTTATTTCATATGTGCAAGTGTTTTGCTAGGACAGATGTATAGTACCTATGGAGGTCAGAAGAGGGTGTGGGGTCCCCTGGAACTGGAGTTACTGATGTTTGTGAACCGCCATGTGAATGCTGGGAATCAAACCCTGGTCTTTTGGAAGAGCAGTGAGTGCTCTTAACAGCTGAGCCCTGCTCCAGCGCCTCATTTCATTTCTATCTTCTAGAATGCTGCTTTTTTATTGTTTATCTTATTATGAATTTTTATTCCTTATTTTTGTGTGTGTCTTTGATGTATATGGAGGGGTGCCCAAGTGTGGAGGTCAGAGGACCTCATCTTAGTGTCAGCTCTATCCTTCCAGCTTTCCACGGGTTCTGGGTCAGGTCTGCAGGACAAGCAGCTTCCGGGATCAGCCATCTCCCCTGGGGCCTTCTTTTCTTGTTCACTTATTTAGTTAGTTTGGTTTTTTAATGGTGCTGAAGTGAACCTAGAGCCTGTGCCTACTAGGAAGCACTTCCACCACTAAGCATAATAAAGGTGGGTGTGGTGGGGCACACCCATAGACTTCTAGCATAAAAGGAAGATCCAAGAATAGAGGGCCATCCTTGGCTGTGTGGTGAGTTCAAAGCCAGCCTGGGCTACATGAGACCCTTTAATAAAATAAAAAATTTGGCGGGTGGTGGTGGCGCACACCTTTAATCCCAGCACTCAGGAGACAGAGGCAGGTGGATCTCTGTGAGTTCAAGGCCAGCCTGGGCTACAGACTGAATTCCAGGACAGGCTCCAAAGCTAAACAGAGAAACTCTGTCTCGAAAAACCATAAATAAATAAATAAATATTAAAAAAATTAAAAATTTAAAACATGAAAGTCCAACTCTGTTGACACCTTCTCTAGGAAGCCTTTTTCTCAGTTATCACCTCTGCACAGATGACTTTTTCCTTTGCCTGAAGGCCCTGTCTGTGGCACTTAACTCCGTAAGCCTTGGTGACAGATCAAGGTAATAAGTTATCCAGTTATTGCCGTGAGATTGTGTCGCAAGGAAAGGAAGATGCTTTATCTGTTTTTGGTGGTCTAGGTCAAGCCTGGGACTAGCCTGGGTCCAGCCTGGGTCTCTTCCAGCAGGAAAACAGCAGTTATGAATCCCTTTACCCATACTCTTGACCTCTCCACATGATGGGTTTTACGCCTAGTTCTAGCTTTTAGTAGTCTGGGTCTTGGTCGTGCTACACACTTAATCCCGGTTTCAGATCTGAACGGTGAATGGTGGCTCATTGTTAAGCATTTTCTAACTAATGTAAAGGCCAGCAGGAGACCAAGCAGAGTCACAGGTCTTAGAAGGGAGGACAGGAAGAAAAACATCTTTTCTCTTCTGAGGAGGGAACGTGACCTTTCTTCTTAGGACTTACTGATCCTATCCTGTAGATAGGAAGCTTAGGGATATGGTCCAAAGTGCAGCCTGTCCCAATGCCTGAGCCAAACCTGGAGGATCTCTGAAAGTCAGTCTGTGGGCAGGGAAGGGCCTTCCTCACTACAGGGCAATCATTGTGGCTCATTGGGAACAGAGCTTTTGTGGGTAGCAATGGCCTCTGTTGGCAGCACCGGCTGCTCTTCCTATCGGGAAGTCTCTGGAAGCAAAGCATTCTTAGCGTCTTTGGCACACGTGCATACACACACACACACACGTGCATGCACACACACACGTGCTTGTTTCTTCCCTGTCTCCTCAGTAGACACATTGCTCCGTGAGTGTTCAGCTTATAGTTCTAGCCTCAGCAGTGAGAGCACAGAGCTTCTTCAGAATGCCACATGAAATGTGTTGACTAAATAAGGAAATGAATCTAGAAGACAAAGCCTTTATATTTCTCTATGTAAAATCACCTGCAAAGGTCTGCATATAGCCACGCCCTCACAAAAGTCTGATATAGCCACGCCCCCCACAAAGGTCTGCATGTAGCCACGCCCTCACAAAGGTCTGCATGTAGCCACGCCCCCTCAAAGGTCTGCATGTAGCCACGCCCCCACAAAGGTCTGCATGTAGCCACGCCCTCACAAAGGTCTGCGTGTAGCCACGCCCCCTCAAAGGTCTGCATGTGGCCACGCCCCCCACAAAGGTCTGCATATAACCATGCCCCCCTCAAAGGTCTGCATATAGCCACGCCCCCTCAAAGGTATGCACATAATAATGCTTTCCCCCACTTCTTCCTCTTCCCACCCATGAACATATTCTTCTTGTAGACATACCAGAACTGTCTATCAAGTACAGATCCACTAAAAGTAAGATCTGCCTCAGAAAAAAAGCACCTCCTCCCAACCCAGTGAGAATTTGTATCGAGGTCATCAGGCCTCCCTCCAGATACCTGGCCTGGCACTTTATCCAGCTTCTTCCTACCTACCTTTTGTCATGATGAGATACTTTCTAAATTTTGCAACCTGAGTGTCCCTGTACCTCCTATGCTGGCAAAAGTAGTCTCATAGGAGCACACACCCTTCCTTTAAGACTGATATCTTGTGCTTTTTTTTTTTTTTTTTTTTTTTCTCGAGACAGGGTTTCTCTGTGTAACCTTGGCTGTTCTGGAACTCACTCTGTAGACCGGGCTGGCCTTGAACTCAGAGATCTGCCAGCCAACCTCTCTCAAGAGCTGGGATTAAAGGTGTGCCCCATCACACCCATCTTGTTTTTGTTTTTTTGAGACAAGGTCTCCCTTCGTAGACCTCCCAGTCCAGGCATTTACTATGCAGATGAGGCTGGCCTCAAACTCAGAGATCCATCTGCCTCTGCCTCCGGAGTGCTGGGGGATTAAAGGCGTGCACCACCACCGCCCAGCTTTCATTTTATTTTTCGTTTAACATAATTTTAGCCAAGACACTTAACCTTTAAAACTCCTTCAGCTTTGTGTTTTGATCTTGGGGATAAAGTCCCTGGTACTTCCCATCATCCTGGGTCCCACACCAGGCTACAGGCTCGGCAGGAGTCCACCCACCCACATACTGCTCCCTCTGCCTTCACTTTAGGACTCCCTGTCTTTACTTAGCTTCATAGTAATAACTTTTATTTACTTATTTTTTTAAGATCTGTATTTTTTTATTTCATGTGCACTAGTGTATGCTTACATGTATGTATATGTACCACAACTGTGCCTAGTGCTTAGGAAGCCAAAGGAGGTGTCAGATCTCCAGAAACTGGAGTTCCAGATGGTTGTTAGCACCATGTGTCTGCAAGGAGCTGAACCCAGGTCTTCTGCAAGAACAGCAGATGCTTTTACCTGATGAGCCATTTCTTCAGCCCCTTATGTATTTAATTGCTTATTTCTGCCTCCTGAGACAAGGTCTCACTATATAGTCCTGAATGGTTTAAAACTTTTTTTTTTTTTGAGATAGGGTCTATGTAGTCCTTGAATTTATTATGTAGACCAGGCTGGCCTTGAACTCATAGAGATCCACCTGCTTCTGCCTCCCAAGTCCTGAGAGTACAGGTGGAAACTACTATGCCCATTTTTTTTTAGAAGCATAAATATTTATTTGCAACGAAGGAGTTTGTGTACAGTGTTGAAAATCTACAACTTCTTGTTAAATTCCCATTTGCACTTCACCTTTTTAAACAAACATTTATAGTCATTATTTTATACAGATATAGATATGTAAATACAACATTGAGTTCAGTGGTCCTTCAGCATTTTCTACTTAAAATTTTTTTAACATAAAAACAGGTTATAATTCCAAAGTCCAGAGTTATTTGAAACTGGAAAATATTTTCTCTGTAGAATATGGTAAAAATGATAACATTTCCCAATAAGCCCTTTTAAGCCAAATGATAGCTGACTTATACATATAAATATTGATTAGATTCTGGGATACAGAAGAAACCTATCTTCATCTGTTCAGAGAGCTATGTTTTACTTGAGTTGTGTAAGTGAGATTCCTATTCATCTTCCCCTTCACTGTTTGATTTACGGCAGACATTTTTCTATAGGCTAATCCATAATCTAAAAAGATTTTAGCCTCCCCTCCTGAAAGTACTGCCAGCATATCCTTTCATCAGCTTGATACAGTACAAATTCTTATCCTAATAGTGAAGTATTTCAATAAAGCTTGCCCAGTGATTTGGCAAAACCAAAACTTATAAGCCACAGTCATCCTAGGGTCCCCCCTACTAGGTAGCCTCCCTGGATCTATGGGTTGCAGTCTGATTGTCCTTTTATGCCCATCTTCTACAGTGCTTTTGATGTCTATGCAAAAAGTTTAGATGCGCTTATACTTTCCTCTTAGGGGTTAATAGACTTTGAAGCAGCAAGTGTTCTTGGCCACTGAGCCATCTCTCCAACCCCTTGTGTTAATAAACGTTATGAGGGTGCTTATAGATAAAAAAACAGAGATCTCACCAGAGATGGTGACAGTTACAGAGTTGGGAATTCCAACTAGGCAGTCCTGAGCATAAGAACACGTGGCTTTTGTTTATCTGTGCCTGGAATCCATATGTTTATTTAACAGATATGTATTGAACATTTAGTCTGTGCCGTGTTAGATGCCATTTTAATTAAGTTCCTGTTATCATGAACCTTGTTTTTTTGGGGAAAGACAGTCACTAAATGAAATAGGAAAAATGCTTGAGACCAGAGTGTTTTGAATCCTTTTTTTTTTTTTTTTCAGATTTTGGAATATTTTGCAGATAAATATATCTTAGGGATAAGGCCTAATTTTTTTTTTTTGTTTTTTTGTTTTTTGTTTCTTTCAAGACAGAGTTTCTCTGTGAAACAGTCCTGGCTGTCCTGGAACTCATTCTGGAGATCAGGCTGGCCTGGAACTCAAAGAGATCCACCAGCCTCTGCTTCCCAAGTACTGGGATTAAAGGAATGGGCCACCACCGCCTGACTAAGGACTAAATTTTTTTTTTCTTTTCTTTTCTTTTTTTTTTTTCAAGGCAGAGTTTCTCTATGTAAAAGCCCTGGCTGTCCTGGAATTTGCCTTGTACAACTTGCTGACCTTGAACTCACAGAGATCCACCCACCTCTGCCTGCAGAGTGCTCGGATTAAAGGTATCTGCCTCCAAGCCCAGCTTCACCTACATTTTCTGTACATTTCTTTTTTCATATAGCTCAGGCTGGCCACTCTGAGCTATATCCCCAGACTAGTGGTTCCAGTTTTGCGCGCGCGCACACACACACACACACACACACACACACACACACGACGATATATAGCCTAAGTAATATTTTTTTGTGTGTAAGTGTTTGAGACAGGATCCTACTACACTCTACACTGTCCTTAAACTCTCAGTCCTCCTGACTCAGCCTCCTAAGTGTTGAGGGTTTAGTGAGGTAGAGTCCTGTGTCACCACACCTGAATAGATTCAGGTTTCAAAATTTTGGATCACGGATGCTCAGCATTTGTTTGAACAGCATATTTTCAGGTATCATAGCAGTTTTGAACCAAAGAAGCTGAGATGGCATGATTGTGATTATGAATGTTGGCAAGCTACTTTAGATGGCTGGGTGGTCCGGGATGACTTTCTGAGGAGAGATCAAATGCTATAGAAATACCTTTTGTGTTTTGTTTTAATTTAGTTTGATTTTGGGAGACAGGGTTTCTCTGTGTAGCCCTTGTCCTAGAATTTGCTCTGTAGACCAGGCTGACCTTAAACTCAGAGATCCACCTGCCTTTGCCTCCCAAGCACTGGGATTAAAGCCGTGCACCATTACCACGTTTTTTTGTTTGTTGTTTTAGGTTTTTGAGACAGGGTTTCTCTATGTAGCCTTGGCTGTCCTTGAACTCGCTCTGTAGACTAGGCTTGCCTCTGCTACCAGAGTGCTGAGATTAAAGGCATGAGCCACCAGGCCCAGCAATGCTTCTTGATTTAGCACAGTCACCAGATACTACTCCCTGAAGTAGGGAGGAACTCTGTCTTGTATACCATGGTAACCATGGCATTTGGCATCTGCTCTGATTGGCCACTTATTGGAATGAATTGATCTATAAATACACATATTTCCTCTATTGTTTACTTAAACCAGAAGGTGTCAAAGGAATACCTGTTTACTTTTTGGTAATTTCTGGTTTGGGTGGACATAAGGATAGAAAGAATGGTTCCTGGCATTTATGGATTAAGGATACTGATACAATTCTACATATTATAGTCCCATGAGATAACATAACTTTTCAAATGATCTGCCTTCATGTAGGTGGAACGCCAATGATTACCATTCATTACCCAAACCTAAACTCGTTTTTGTTTGTTTGTTTGTTTTGTTTTGTTTTTGTTTTTGTTTTTGTTTTTGTTTTTTTTTTTTGTTTTTCAAGACAGGGTTTCTCTGTGTAGCTTTGCACCTTTCCTGGAACTCACTTGGTAGCCCAGGCTGGCCTTGAACTCACAGAGATCCACCTGGCTCTGCCTCGAGAGTGCTGGGATTAAAGGTGTGTGCCACCAACACCCGGCCTCTAAACTTTTTTTTTTTTTTTTTGAGACAGGGTTTCTCTGTGTAGCCTTGGCAGTCCTGGAACTCTGTAGACTAGACTGGCCTTGAACTCAGTAATCTGCCTGTTTCTGCCTCGCAAGTGCTGGGATTAAAGGCGTGCACCACCACCTCCCCAAGTTTAAACTCTTAACTAAAAGCTTTTACATAGAAAAAAAAAAAAACAAAAACATTGTATCACATGCATATACACATGCGTAGATGCACTTTCTGTGTTTTGCCACGAGTTGCCCTGAGATGCCCTGCAAGAAAGAAGGACATCACTAGATGTAGTTAGTTCCTTGCCCTTAAACCAGAATCATGAGCCCAAAGATTTTGGAATATTTGCAGATAAATATATCTTAGGGATAAGGGCTAAGTCTTTTTTTTTGTTGTTTTTTTGTTTTTTAGAGACAGGGTTTCTCTGTGAAACAGTACTGGTTGTCCTAGAACTCACTCTAGACCAGGGTGTCCTCGAACTCACAGAGATCCACACACCTCTGCCTCTGGGGTGCTGGGATTAAAGGTGTGTTCCACCACCGCCCCCACCACTATTAATTCATTCATTAATTGTCGGTTTTTTGAGACAGGGTTTCTCCGTGTAGTTTTGGTGCCTGTCCTGGATCTCACTCTGTAGACCAGGCTGTTCTCGAACTCACAGAGATCCACGTGCCTTTGCCTTCCGAGTGCTGGGATTAAAGGTGTGCACCACCACCGCCCACACCACTATTTCTAATGACCTCCACCATCCAACCTCAAGGTTATATTCTCTCAAAACTTCAGTATGCCTTATATACTCAGCTCAACCAGGTAGAGGGTAATTTAGCGTCCCTTTGTGTAGAAGCAGGCATTTTCGGGGCTGGGGGTGGGGGCGTTCCACGTCTGATGAGGGTGGGTGTTGGGGAGAACACTTCTCAACCCATGGAGTGCGGAGAATCTTCCGCAGGTGCGCGCCGCCGAGGTCCTCCGACCGCCAGGGGTCGCCGTGGCGCCTCGCCGCCGCTCCAGGTCACTCTGGTGTGGCCGCCCCGCCTCGGGCCCCCGGGCCGAGTGGGCGGGCACGACTGCGCCCAGGTCGCGAGGCGCCCTTCGACCAGCAGCGCCCGGGGCGGGCCGGTATAAATGGAGCGGTGGCTGCCCCAGCCGCCTCTCTCCGCCCCGGGTCGCAGCGGCCTGTGCTGCGTTTGGGCTCAGCAAGCCTGAAGCAAAAAAGAGAAAAAGCTTAAAAAAAAAAAAAAAGACAAAAAAGCCTGAAAACCTTAAAAAAAAAAAAAAGAAAAAGAAAAAAGAAAAAAAGAGCAAAAGAAGAAAAAGAAAAAGAACGAGCCCGCGGGGAAGTGACTTCCGCACGTTTCCGGCCTGCCTGTCTGTCCGCGTCAGTCCGTCCGGTGGTGAGCCGCCCCCGGCCCGGCCCGCACGGCCCTCCTCCGCACGCCGCCGCGCCGCGTGGCAGCCCCGCGCCCCGCCGGCCGCACCACGTGTCCGGCTGCCCTTCGCCGGCACCGGCAAAGATTTAGTTTCCCCCTTCCCGGGCCGCTGTAATTGTAAACCGCCGGGAGCCCGGGGCCTATATTTATCGAGAAACGCGTGTCCCCAAGGCCGCCGTGAGCGCAGCATCTGTCTGCCTCTTAGAAATTTTTTTCCCGCCCCCTTTGCAAGGGGAATTCCCAACTTTAATTTTTATTTTTACGCTCCAGCCCAGGACAGCTGGAGAGTACAAACTCCAGGAGAGGGCCATATTGTTTTTTTTTGAAAGCCTTTTGTCTTGGGGGCTTTTGCGGTTCCGTGCAAGTCGTCCTCGCACTCGCATCCCGCCTGCTCCAGCCTCTCCCGGCGTCGCTGGTGCCACCTGTGCGCTGCGGCGCGGGCCACGGCTCCTCGGAGCCCCTTTTGTCCTGCAGTGGGTCCTGTAAGAAGTCCTCCTGGCGGGGCTCGGGGTGGTGGGGGGTGGGGAGATGAACGCTGCGGCCAGCAGCTACCCCATGGCCTCCCTGTACGTGGGTGACCTGCACTCGGATGTCACCGAAGCCATGCTATATGAAAAGTTCAGTCCTGCGGGGCCTGTGCTGTCCATCCGGGTCTGCCGCGATATGATCACCCGCCGCTCTCTGGGTTATGCCTACGTCAACTTCCAGCAGCCAGCTGACGGTGAGTGGAAGCCGGGTCTACACGTTCGGGAGATCCCGGGGGACCTTAAGGGGTCCTGTGGGCGGAGGCCGAACTGGCAAGGGCTGGGGAGGAACATGACAGCGTGTTGCCAGAGAGGCCATAGCGGGGAGCAAGATGGTAGTGGTTGAGAACCGGGCATGTGGTCATGACCCCGGCTTCCAGTCTTGCTTCCACCGCTTGCTAACATGGTGACCTTGGGCTACTGGGTGGGGGTGGGGTGGAGTGGGGGTGGGGACTAGAGGAGATTGTAAATTGGGATCTGGATAAAGTGACTTGGCTGTTGGAGTGTGTCTAGTTCCATTCCACTCGAGCAGAAATGGGTCTGTTGTAGACCCTGGCGTGGACTGGCACTCCTCAGTGGGTTGGAACAGCACCCTCCAAAGGTGTAGGCTGCAAAGCTACCGGGCCTCCCCGCCCCTTAACCTGGACTGAGTCTTGATTCTTGTGTTGATTGGGAACGGTTTAGGGCAATGAGAAGCATGCAGCCTTGAGCTCTGCTAGTGTCACCAGCAGCTTCTACCAGCTCAGCCCCCATCCCCCAGCACCTGCCACACTTTTCGGGCGACTTTTCTCAGCGCTGGGTGAAGCTCTAGGCTGTGGAGAATGGTATGCCCAGGTGGTCCTGGCACTCTTTTTGAAGGAGATAGGACCTTTGTGAAGGAAGAGAATTACATGGAGTTGTGGCTCCCAGTGTGGTGTTCTGCCATCCCAGATGGAGCAGTGGATACCGCAGATAAACCCAGAAGAAACCCAATCAGGGCTGCACGTCACTCCAGATTAAAAGGAGCAACTGCAGAGACCACTGATGGGGGAGGGGTGGGGGCGGGACCCAAGCCATGCTGTGGCAAAGGACCTCCAGGTCCCTATCTGTGTTCCGTTTTCTTCACTGTCCACGAGGTAGAAACTCCTCTCCCAAGTTGTAGCTGAGACCAGGAAATTGGCCTAGATGACGATGGGTATTTCTACTGTCAGTACTTAGATGAGACTAGTACTAGTGCTTGGCTGGGAGGGTGTAAGGAGGAGGCTTGGTTTTGTTTTGGTGGGGGAGTAATGGGGTTCCTTAGCCTTGTCTGCTTTCTTCTGTACAGAAGTTGTGTCTCTCGGAGATAGCAGCAGAACCATTGGTCAGTGTGTCTGCCAGCACATACCTCTGTCCGACTTCTCTCTGCTATAAATAAGTGCAGCCCCATTTGTCGGCTTACTGACTCCTGGTGTTGTCTGAAATAGATCAGGAATTGTGTTGGAATGGGCTCCTTTACTGCTAATATAACGCAGTGGTTTGAGTTTGCAAACCTAGGGGCAGGTTCCTACTGGCGTTCTGAACTTTCTGCTCTGCCCAGCCGCAGTCCCTCACCCCGTGTAGATTTAACTAACCCACATGCTATGGGAAGGGTTGAGAGGAAATCCTCTTGGCTGATTGGATAGTTGAATTTGTTGAGCAGTTTTAGGGAGCTTTCTCCCTTCCTTGGCGGTGCTAGGGGTTAAACCAGGTTCTCGGGCGTATTGGGCAGGCGCCCTACTGCTAGCCACATTGCTGGTCCTTGTCCTCTGAAGTAAGAGGGGTAAGGTGAGAAATAATGGGCTTGCCTACGTTTTTGTTTGATTTTGAGGCAGGGTCTCTGTGTGGCCTGGAACTCCCTACTTAATGTAGACCAGGCTGGCCTTGATCTGGGAGACCCACCTGCCTTTGTGTGGCAAAACTTCTGGGGAGACAACACACACATCTGCTCACCCTAGATAAGAGCCCATGACAGACAGTGTAGATACCAGTGAAGTCCAACATGAGCCATGAGTTTTGCTGGGGTTACTTACAGGAATATGGATGTGACAGCCCACAAAGCTGGGAACCTGGAGCACACTGTACAGACCTCAGGCGCCCATCAGGTTGGAGTGTGCTTTCTAGGTGCCTCATTTGTCTGCAGATTTTCCAGACCACTTTTTTTTGTTTGTTTTTTTTGTTTTGTTTTTCGAGACAGGGTTTCTTTGTGTAGCTTTGCGCCTTTCCTGGGACTCACTTGGTAGTCCAGGCTGGCCTCGAACTCACAGAGATCCGCCTGGCTCTGCCTCCCGAGTGCTGGGATTAAAGGCGTGCGCCACCACCGCCCGGCCACTTTTTTTTTTTTTTTCTTCCCAAGATAGGGTTTCTCTGTGTGTAGCTTTGGAGCCTGTCCTGGTTCTTGCTCTGTAGAGCGGGCTGGCTTCGAACTCACAGAGATCTGCCTACCTCTGCGCTGCTGCCACCACCTGGCTAGGGTGGAATGTTTTAATTTGGGAGGAAATTTACACAACACTGCCAGGAATAAGCGTGGCATCCAGCTGCACAGTTTGACTATTTTGTGACTGGAGAGGGGAATCTCATGTAGCCCTGGCTGAACTTGAACTTGTTACCTTCCTGTGCTGAGGTTTACCTTTGGTCCTTCGCAGTGCCTCTGTGGTGCCTGGTGGGCTTGGTTGAGCAGCCCCCCAACCTACTAGAAGGAAAGGGCCACTGAATCTCTAGGATTCTGTAGAATTCTGATTAAACCTTTGAAAGGTCCAAGCACCTCAAGGCAGCAGGGCCTATCTACTGTCTGTGCCTTCAGATAAAGGTGTGGCAGTTTACCCCGCCCCGTAATGCTGACAACACTTAGTTAAACGTGTGTGTGTGTGTGTGTGTGTGTGTGTGTGTGTGTGTGTGTGTGTGTGAATTTTTTGTACAAAAATAGGCATGGCATGGTGGCATACTCTAAATCCCAGAGCTCAGACGGCGGCAGGGGGCTCTCTGAGTTCCATGGTCTATATGTGGGTTCCAGGACAGCCAGGGCTGTATAGAGAGACCCTGCCTCAAAAATAAACAGAAAATAAAGAAAACTGGGTGGAGTCTCTAGTTAAGTTTCTATTTACTAACGAGCCACTTGACTTAGTCGCTCTGAACATGACTTGGCTCCTCAATTGAGTTAAGGTTAGTGGGCAGCAAAGTCCTTTGAACATGAACTTAGTCCGTGGTGAGGACCTTGGTGCCCTAAGGAGGTTTTGATGCCTTTTTATTTTTATTTTATTGTTTTTATCAGGTATTAATAGTCCAGTATTTTTTTTTTTTTTTTTGGAATGGTCAGTCATCTTAGTTGATGTTTAGCATTCTTAATTAAAATGTGTTCCTCTTCTACAGCTGAGAGAGCCTTGGACACCATGAACTTTGATGTGATTAAGGGAAAACCAATCCGGATCATGTGGTCTCAGAGGGATCCCTCTCTGAGAAAGTCTGGTGTAGGGAATGTCTTCATCAAGAACCTGGACAAATCTATAGACAACAAGGCACTTTATGATACTTTTTCAGCCTTTGGAAACATCCTGTCCTGTAAGGTAAACGTTGAATTATTTTAGCTGAGTAATTACTGGATCTTGAAAACAAGATAAATGCTTAGAATTGGAGACAATTGGGTATAATTTTTAAATGCTGGAAGTAGAACATTGCCCTCTTCCTTTAGTCCTGGGGATTGAACTCAGGGCCTCATGCATGTAAAGCAAGTGTTCTACCACTGAATTGTTTTGTTGTTTGTTTTTGAGACAGGGTTTCTCTGTGTGGTTTTGGTGCCTGTCCTGGATCTTGCGCTGTAGACCAGGCTGGCCTTGAACTCACAGAGATCAGCTGGGCTCTGCCTCCCAGTGCTGGGATTAAAGGTGTGTGCCACTGCCGCCCAGCAAAGGTATTTTTTATTAGCACATTTTAATGACAGGTAATGGTTTCATTATGGAATTTTTATGCATATACATAATAATCTTGATCATATTATACACCTATTGCTTTTCTCTTAGCTTGCTCTCCATAATCCCATTCCTAGTTCTTAGCAGCCCAGGGTGTGTGTGTGTGTGTGTGTGTGTGTACACCCCAGTGCATCTCATTAGGGTTGTTCAAAACTCCCTCATTATCACATAAAGCCTCTGAGATCAAGCACGCTTTATCCCTAGCCCTCTTTACTTTTTATTTGAGACATCTCACCAAGTTGCCTAGTCAGGCCTTGAGCTTGTGATGGTCCTGAGTCTTGGCATCCTGAATAGCTGTTACCTGAGGTCTGCCATTAGGTTTGCCATTCACCAAGCTGGGTCCCACTATGGGAATGGAATATTCACAAAATACTTGTGTAATCCCAGCCACAGCCCCATGTAACCTGAAGATTTTTTTGTTTTGAGACAGGGATCCATATAGCTCAGCTTGGCTTTTGAACTTCTGATCTTCATGTCTCCAGCTCCCAAATGCTAAGATTACAAGTGTGTGCTACCACACCTAGTTTATATGGTACTGGGGGGTGAGCCCAGGGCTTGCATTCCGGGCTAGCATTCTGCCAGATGAGCTCCTGCCCCTGGCAGGTACTTTTGTGTGCCTATTCTTCACTCCCCCTCCCCTTATGTTGCCTACTTTGGAAGCTTGAACAGTTTTCATTTTGGATAAGGGAGAGGAGAGGACAGAAGCCCTTTGTTTCCAGGATCCCTTCTTAACCATCTTCGAGGCATTAGTTAACTGTGTTCTGTAGTATCCTTCACATGGTGGCCGTTTACATATTCAACATGAGACTTGAATTCTTTTGTGGGCTTGGGAAACAGTTTGTCTTTCTGAGCACACTGGTTTGTACCCCAGATCTCCTGGGGTTTTTTTTGTTTTTGTTTTTTTCTCTATTTTGTTGTGTTGATCACTGAAGCCAGGGACTGGCCAGTACTATGTAGGTGCTCTGCTGAGCTACATTCTCCAGCCTTCTCTCTCTCTAAGTTACATTTTTATTTATGAACTAATTGTCTCCATGTGCTCATGGAGGTCAGAGGATGATCAGCAAGAGTCAGTTTGAGGGCCGGGCGTGGTGGCGCACGCCTTTAATCCCAGCGCTCGGGAGGCAGAGGCAGGCGGATCTCTGTGAGTTCGAGGCCAGCCTGGTCTCCAAAGCAAGTTCCAGGAAAGGCGCAAAGCTACACAGAGAAACCCTGTCTCGAAAAACCAAAACAAAGAGTCAGTTTGATCCACTTTGTGGATCCCAGTGAATGAACTTGGCTGTAGGCTTGGTGGTGAGCATCTTTACTCAATAAACTGCACGCACGTGCGGCGTATACACACACACACACACACACACACACACACACACACACACACACACACACACACCCCTTTTTAATTTTTTTTGTTTTGAGGCAGGGTCTCATCTAGGTTGGACTCCAAAGTACTATGGATGACCTTGAACCTCATCTGAGCTATGGCCTATCCTTCCAAGTGCTGGTATTACAAGCATGTCACCACACTCAGCCAAAGCTAAAAAAAAAAAAAATAATAGTAATAATAAAAGTGAATTTGAAAAAAAAGCCTGGGCTCAGCAGGAAACTCATTTAGTAAATGCTTGCTGTACAAAAAGGATGTGAGTTTGTCCACATAAAAAGTGGACATGGGCCGGCTGGCCGGGCGGTGGTGGAGCACACCTTTAGCCCCAGCACTCATAGGAAGCAGAGGCAGGCGGATCTCTGTGAGTTCGAGGCCAGCCTGGTCTATAGAGTGAGTTCCAGGATGGGCTACAAAGCTACCCAGAGAAACCCTGTCTCAAAACCAAAATAAATAAATAAATGGACATGGGGACTGGACGGCAGTGGTGCATGCCTTTAATCCCAGCACTTGGGAGGCAGAGCCAGGAATTCGAGGCCAGCCTGGTCTACAGAGTGAGATCCAGGACAGGCACCAAAACTACACAGAAACCCTGTCCCGAAAACAACGAAACAAAACAACAAAAAGTAGACATGGGTGCATGCGTGTGTAATAATATAAGCCAGTACTGGGGAGGCTGAAACAATTCTGGGCTTTGCATGTCAGCCACCCTGACCTGACCAGTGGGTTCCAGGCTGATGAGAGACCCTGAGGATGGCCTAGCCTCTACAAACATGACTTGGGATAGAAGCAGGCTAACCATTTGTAAGGGGGGGACTCGGTGGGTGTTTGGTGCTGTGCCGAGTTCCGTCACGTTAGGTCCGGGCTGATGCGTCGTGTGGCAGTGATGCTCAGGTGGTCGGCCTTCTTTCCACAGGTGGTCTGTGATGAGAACGGTTCTAAGGGTTATGCTTTTGTCCACTTCGAGACCCAAGAGGCTGCCGACAAGGCCATCGAGAAGATGAATGGCATGCTCCTCAATGACCGCAAAGTGTGAGTGTCCCAGTCTGGAGCGACAACCATCGCATGAGCCAGCCATGGCCCCACCTCGGTATTAACTGGCACACACAAGGCGGCTACTGGTTCTCTCGGCCCAAGTGTGGCCTGCTCCTACCTCTCCACTCCAGGGCTGGTGAGTCTCCCTGCCCAAGCCGTGGCAGCCCTTTTGACTCGCCACGGTCGGCTCCCTGCCCGAGCCACGGCCTACCTGCTGCCTCTCCCTTAAAGGCCTTCATCTGTGGGTTTTGAGCATCAGCAACTGGGGCTGGCTGGAAGACAGCTCTGGGCCCATCTGAGCAGGGGTCTTGGCCAGCGGCAGAGTGGAGAGGCCCTGGGCTGACCAGGAGCTAGATACTAGCTGTGACCTTGGCTTTCCTTTCACTCAGGTCTGCCCATGGGTCTCTTGCTAGTTTTTGGCACCAAATTGTCCTATCTAGTTCTTCCTTCCTCTGAGCTGCAATTCCATTTCATTGTATGCTTAAAAAAAAAAATCCACCCTGTCTCGAAAAACCAAAAAAAAAAAATCAATCCCTTTGCAGACACTGTGTAACATCTTGTCATTACTGTGGGTAATTGGGGACAGAACTTAGCTGACCCCTATGGGGAAAGGGAAATTACTGTTACATTTTGGCTATTATAAGCAACACTCATTTCTGTCCTTGATGGTGTTTGATGGTGTGGAATAGACAAGGCTGTGTGTTTCTGTCTGTGTGTCGGGGGTGGAGATGTTTTCCTGTTAGGGATACCATATCATGCAACAGGAAAGCAAAGGTTACCTCTCTGGTGGCAGTGTTTGCTGCTAGACTAACCACTGTTAACAGTTTGGTTTGTATCCTTCCAGACATTTTCTATGCATTTACATAGATGCACAGAAATGAACGTTTTAAAAACATGGTCGTCAGGTTTCTTCACGAAGGCAGTGTGATGTGGTAGGCGTGGCCCTGGTCTGAACCAGGAGCCCTGGGACTGGTCCTTGCAGGATAGTCCTGCCTCTTTCTTTTTCTGCTGGGGACTTGGGGCATCTGAGCTTGTTCTCATGGCGGATGGGGTCCTCATGTGTTTTAACCTCTCCTGTCAGCCTTTAATCTGCATTCCTTTGGGCCCCTGGAAAACATGTTTTGTTCCTTCTGAGTAATCACTCTACATGATTTCTTTGTAGGTTTGTGGGCAGATTCAAGTCTCGCAAAGAGCGTGAAGCTGAGCTTGGAGCCAAGGCCAAGGAATTCACCAATGTTTATATCAAAAACTTTGGGGAAGAAGTGGATGATGATAATCTGAAAGAGCTATTCAGCCAGTTTGGTAAGTTGAGGTCTGTAGCCCACATGTTTGTCCTCTTGTACAGGCAAGAAATGACCTGTGCTTACTTAAGAAACAGGGTACTTATCTCAGGGTCATCCTAGCTCCTTCCGTTGTAAGTTATCCTAGATGCTTGGTTGAGTTTTAGACCTGGCATGGTACCTCTTTCTGCCTCCGACCCATCTGGGCTCAGCCAGAGATTTGTTTCCTTCAGCTGAGTTACTAGCAAGAAGTCTTCGTGAGCTGTGTTAGAGACCCGTGTCACTAATAGTTCTGTCCTTTGGTAATAGGTAAAACCTTAAGTGTCAAGGTGATGAGAGATCCCAGTGGGAAATCCAAAGGCTTTGGCTTTGTGAGTTACGAGAAACACGAGGACGCCAATAAGGTGAGAGGACTGGGGGGGGGGGGTGGTCGGGAAGAACCTGTGCATGGTAGAGCTGAGCTAGAGCAGGCTGCCTAGTGGTGGATGTGCACCTCTGTGCCCCACACATCAACACCGATGCAGGTCCACAGTTAGTGTATCTGTTACATCACCCAGCATTTGCTCATACCTGTCACCTCCTACTGTGGAAAGATTGGGACAGGTAGTTGTTCCCATTCTCGGGTAGAGAAGCTGAAGTCTCCAGAGTTGAGTGTGTTGGACTCTGAACCTGCGAAGGGGCCTGAAAAGCCTATAGAGCTAAGATCATCAGTCAACTCACGCCATCTGCCTGTGTTTCTACAAATACTGTGTGTGGAGTCTTCTCTCTTTCTCTCTCTTGCCCTCTGCACTCAAATCTTTCCCAGTCCTGCTGCTTGGTGCTGGTCTGGGGACAGGCAGTGCTACAGCAGAGCAGAGGATATCCAGACGGGTCATTTC
The DNA here is from genome assembly GCF_949786415.1 of Peromyscus eremicus. NCBI lineage: Eukaryota > Metazoa > Chordata > Mammalia > Rodentia > Cricetidae > Peromyscus > Peromyscus eremicus. The sequence goes on from NC_081417.1 coordinate 134,445,207, forward strand.
CATTTGTCCTGGGGCCTGTCTCTACAGCTCTGCCACACTTCCTTCCTCCTGGGCAGGGAGGGGGTTTTGAAGTTGGAGCTGGGGCTGGGAATTAGGGACAAACATCTCTGAACCACTAACGGTTAGATACTAACTCCACTTTCCAGGTGAGTCAAAGATTAGTGGAGCAGGCTTTGGAGGCGGGACGAAGCAGATTGGCAGTCCCGTGGGGAAGGCTTCTCTTGGTGTCCTGGTCTCTGCTCTAGAAGAAGACGATGTCTCTGCACCTGCAGTAAAGACATCCATTTGCTTTCTAGGCTGTGGAAGAAATGAATGGAAAAGAAATGAGTGGGAAGGCCATATTTGTAGGCCGTGCACAGAAAAAAGTAGAACGTCAGGCTGAACTAAAGCGGAAGTTTGAGCAGCTGAAGCAGGAGCGAATTAGTCGGTACCAGGTGAGGTGTTTGCAAAGTGCCCATCTGCAGTGATTTAGACTTCTCTTTGGGGGACTTAGCATCTGTACTTAACTCTCTGCAAAGATCAGGTTTAAAGGTTGTGACCTCCCAGGTGTGACAGTCATTGCTGAGCAGGGACAGTGATTCCAGCCTCTGTGTTCTGAAAGTGTCTCTTTGCTGTGTGGGTTCGTTTTTCTTAAACTGATGCCCCCTTTGGAGTGGTAGGTAGCTGAAAGAACCCTGGAGGGTGAGGGAGTGGCCAGAGCAGCTGTGGGGAAGGTGACGTGGCTGCATTGATGGGTGGCCCTGGCGGTTTTGGGGAAGGAGTTGCTCAGCCTGGGCTCGTATCAGAATCCCCTGCTGCTGCTGCTGCTGTCCTTTTTCTTTTGAGACAGTGTGGCCTGCAGGAGGTCACAATGTAGCCTAGGCTGACCTTGAACTCCCAGAAATTCTCTCTCCTTAATACATGCTGGGCCCCAACTTGAATTCTGGGTTTTGTTTGGTTTTGTGTTTTTTTGAGCTAGGGTCTTGCTGTGTAGCCTAGGCTGGCCTCAAGCACAAAATAGCCCACCCGCCTCCCCGCTCCCTCCCCCGAGTGCTGGGGTTACAGGCAAGGGTTTTGGGGGCGTTTTTTGTTTTGTTTTTTGAGACAGGTTTTCTGTGTAGTCCAAGCTGGCCTGGAACCAGGCTGGCCTTGAACTCACAGAGATCTGTCTGCCTCTGCCTCCCGAATGCTGGGATTAAAGGTGTGCATTACAACCTTTTTTTTTTTTTTTTTTTTTTTTTTTAAATAGGCAAGAGTTTTAATTTGACAGGTTCTCAAGCATGTTGTGGGCCCCACACTTGGGAAGTGGCTGTGTGTACAGGTGTAATTAACAGTGATCCCTCCCCAGGGAGTGAATCTCTACATTAAGAACTTGGATGACACCATTGACGATGAGAAACTGAGGAAAGAGTTTTCTCCTTTTGGCTCCATCACCAGCGCTAAGGTAACAGTGTGAGTGTGTGGGTTTGGAAACAGAACATTCTGTTTTTGGGCTCTTGATGGTAGGTAGTTGTGTTGGTGGTCCTGAGTACAATGTTGTGCCAGCATATTCCTCCCGAGAGTCATGCCCTGGAGCAGCAGTAGGTGTGTGTTCTCTACTCACACTGGAGCTTGGAGTCTGCCCCAGGTCCTCCCTGTAGCCCTCTGCACTCAAATCTTTCCCAGTCCTGCTGCTTGGTGCCAGTCTGGGGACAGGCAGTGCTACAGCAGAGCAGAGGATATCCAGACGGGTCATTTCCATTTGTTCTGGGGCCTGTCTCTACAGCTCTGCCACACTTGCTTTCTCCTGGGCAGAGAGGGCGTTTTGACAGTTAACAGGCTCCATGTGAGCTTTGGACAAGAAAGAGTGGCTGGGTAGCCATGGATCTGTCCTTGGCACTTACGGAATGTGACAGACTGGTGTCTAGAATGGGCATGGCCTGACACAAGATGCTGCTTGGTAGAGAGAGGGGCAGCAGTTATCACTGGTGGTGAGAAAGGAGACTGGGTGGCTCAGTAGGATTCTGTGGCCCTGGCCCTTAGTGTTGCTCCCAGGGTGGGGACATTGTACAAAGGATGTTAGCATTTGTATTGGGATGGTTTTAATTTTTTGTTTTGAGATAGGATCTCACTACGTAGATCAGGCTGGCCTCGAACTCACAGACATCTGCCTGCCTCTGTCTCCCTGAGTGTTGGGATTAAGGTGTGCACCGCCACACCCAGCTGGGGATGTTGTATTTAAGTGATAGCCCTTTCAGGGTGCTGCTGGCAAAAGGAACCTTGGAGGGTGTGATGATGAGCCACAGCAGCTGTGGAGGTGACATGTGACAGCTTTGGTCCTGGCAAACTGGTTTTTTATTTCCTCTTGGTTTCACTCACTTGACTGGCCTGTGGGAGAGTTCTCCTGCAGCAAGCAAAGCTCTAGACCCTGGTGTCCCTGGTGCCATTTTCAAGATGATGGCAGGGCACTGTTTCCTGGGCAGAACATTGTTGACTCTGGGCTGATGGTGCCGACACACGAGACTCGGAAAGAAAGCGCTGAGCATCCTTTCAGGAAAGGGAAAGACAGGAGTGGTGGCTGAGACAGAGGGCATGGATCAGAGATGTTTGTCTTACAGTTGTGGAAAGCCAGGCTGAGGGCATGTAAGACTGGGTTCCCTGTCCTCGGGTGGCTGCTTCCCACTGAACTATGGTGGCAGCCATCGGTGACCTGGGAAAACTGAAAACCGCCGCTGGAGTTTGGAGAGGGTTTCTTCACGGCTGCCCTTTCACAGCTTCCTGCCTCTCCTGAGTGGATCTCCGCAGAGCCCAGCGTGGGAGGGGTTGGCTCGGGGTGGCTGTGCTGTCCTCAACATCAGCTGCTCTCTTCGTAGGTGATGCTAGAAGATGGAAGGAGCAAAGGGTTTGGCTTCGTCTGCTTCTCCTCTCCGGAAGAGGCCACCAAAGCAGTCACGGAGATGAACGGGCGAATTGTGGGCTCCAAGCCGCTCTACGTTGCCCTGGCCCAGAGGAAGGAAGAGCGGAAGGCCCACCTGACCAACCAGTACATGCAGCGGGTGGCCGGCATGAGGGCGCTCCCTGCCAGTGCCATCTTAAATCAGTTCCAGCCTGCGGCCGGCGGCTACTTTGTGCCAGCGGTTCCGCAGGTGTGTGCCAGGAGACCGACGGCTGTGGGGGGAGTTGGGGATGCTGGTGTTCAAGTATAAGGAATTAACCTGTAGTCACTCCATACATGGCCTCAGAGAGAGAGTAAAACTGCCCACCAACTGATCCTTCGGCTTTCACCCAAATTATTAGCCTGGGGCTTAGTAGTAAGGCAAGGGAGTCAGGACTGGTGTGGGTTCAGGTTCTCAGGATTTGGGTGCTCTTCTCTCCTCCAGGCTCAGGGCAGACCTCCATATTACACACCTAACCAGCTAGCACAGATGAGGCCTAATCCACGCTGGCAGCAAGGCGGGAGACCTCAAGGTAGGTAGCGGGAAGGAAGGAAGCAGGGCTTCCCTCTTCAGGGTACGCCTGTCCAGTTCCTGCCTCAGGGCCCAACCTCTGGCTTGTCGGTGACTTGCTCTCTCTTCGCCAGGCTTCCAAGGAATGCCAAGTGCTATACGGCAGTCTGGGCCTCGTCCAGCTCTTCGCCATCTGGCTCCAACTGGTAATGCTCCGGCCTCTCGTGGCCTTCCTACTTCCACTCAGAGAGTCGGTGAGCAAACTGGCCTGTAGGAGCGTGGCCGGGGAGGAGGGAGTCAGGATGACTAGCTCTGCTCTGGCTTGCTCAGTCTGGGACTCATTTTCCTAAGTTCTGGTTCTGTCTCAGGCTGTGTGCTTAGGCAGATTCTTCATTCAGGAGCAGCGACGAAGTGAATCCTGGGTGTGTTGGTTACTTTGAACATCCTTTGCTCATCGGTGGCATGTGAAGGGTTAACCAGAGTATTCCATTTGGATCACTGTACAGACAGCCTGCTGTTGAGGGGTTGGGGGAGAAGGAGCCGTTTAGAGTATGTCATGTTCTAAATGTGCAAAGACTGAATGGTGCTTTGGCTCTGTGAGAGACGTGTGTTGGAAATTCTTCTTCCGTGGGACGTGGCCAGTTGGACATCTGCTGCCAACACTGATGTGCGTTTGCTGGTCTGTTGTAGGGTCTGAGTGCCCGGACCGCTTGGCTATGGACTTTGGTGGGGCTGGTGCCGCCCAGCAAGGGCTGACTGACAGCTGCCAGTCTGGAGGTGGTATTGGCTGCACACAGAAGGGGGAAAGCTGGGATTTGACGGGCCTTTGCCCAGGCTGACGGCTTTACTTATGCGTGTTCTTCCCACAAGGTGTTCCTGCTGCTGTGCCAAGCCTTGCACCCCGCGCCGCTGCCGCCGCCGTTGCTGCTGCTCCCAGGGCTGTGGCTCCGTACAAATACGCCTCCAGTGTCCGCAGCCCTCACCCTGCCATTCAGCCACTGCAGGTGAGGCCCGGCACAGCCGCGGCCACCTTGGTCCTGTCTGTGCTCAGGTTTAAAGGTGCCGTGACTTGATTCCTTCCTCACCAGGTGCGACACGCCTGCTCTGTCTCTCCCGTGTGGTGATTGCTCTCAGGCACTGGCCCTGAGGGCAACAGGCTTAAGCCTTCTGATTAGTAACAGTCCAGAAATACCAAGAAGCAGCTGGTGCTTCCTGTCCCTTCTTCTGCCTGTCACAGCTCTGTGGTGAGCCCTGGCGTCACTTTCACACCCAGTGGCCTAATTGATCCTTGCTGTTTTGCAAGTTAACGTGGAATATAAAGGCAGTTAGTAACCTCTAACTTAACTTAGAAGTAAAACTCAGCTTCAGGGGCTAGGGGCATGGCTCAGTTAGCAGTCTTTACAAGGCTTTACAAGACCAGACTTTGCTGAGTTCAGATCCCAAGCACACATGTAAAGGCTGGGCACTCTGTCCCCAGTGCTGTGGGGCTAGAGACAGACAAACTGTTGGACTTGTAGACTAGCTGGTATAACATAGTAGTGAGCTAGGCTATGAGAAAGACCATGTCTTCAAATAAGGTGGCAAGCGTTAGGAGACCTCTTACTTTCACCCCTGGCACATGCCATGTATACACAGAGAAGGCTGGGCAGGTGGTCCATCTTTGATGTCAGTATGGGGGAGGCAAAAGCAGGGTCCGTGAGGCCAGCCAGCCTACTGGGTAGAAAAAGATTCCAGACCATCTCAGAAAGCTTAGTGGGGTGGGTGGTGCTTGAGGAACAAGACCCTAGGTTGACCTCAGCCTCTATACACACACAAACACCCAAAAGAAAAGGCTTCACAGAGTGTTGGGAGCTTCTGCTGCCGAAGCTGTTTATTTCCACTGAGTGTAAGCCAAGGTACAGCCAGTTTGTTTCCGTGCTTGGCAGTGGTTTGCTAGGCCTGGGCCTTGCTTGCACAGACAGCTTCAGGAGTGTGAGCTGCTTTGTGGATTCTTCTGTCTTCTTTCTCCACGATCTCCATCTAAAGTGGGGATTTCTTGGAACTTGGTGCTAATATGGGAGTTGTCCTTCACCTGTAAGGCCTCTTAGGACTCTGAGCAGTGTTACTGTTGTATGTTAATAATCCTCGAGGAATTGCAAATATATATGTGTGTTTGTGTGTGTGTGTGTGTGTGTATAAATAAAATCTGGTCCAGACCCCAGTGCTGTAGGAAAAAAACTAGCCAGGATGTTGGCATAGCCTGTAATCCTGGTGCTGGGGCGGTAGAGAGAGGCAAGAGGAAGGATTAGGAGTTGAAGGTCAGCACTTAGCTACATACATGAGTTCAAGGCTAGCCTAGGTTAGAGACTAAATGGAAAACCAAAACTTCCGGTAAGGAGAGTTGAGGTGTATTAAGGGATGTTTTGATTCTCTCTCCTGTCTAATTTGTACTGGAGTTAACTAACATGGAGGAAACTTAGAGGAGAAGGATCCGTGAACACTTTACTGTGAAACTGGCACATGGTTACAATTCCGGCCCTTGGGAGTTGGGGGCGAGGGATCAAGAATTCAGGACCATCCAGGACCACATGAAAGACAAAATTATGTTCCCTTGTGGCCTGACTTTTACCGCAAGGCTTGAATTAGGCAAGTGGAGCCCTAGCAAATGCTCAGCCAGCATAGCAGGTTTGCTTGGTCAGGACTGGCTGCTGAGAGCTTGCCATTCCAGGCTAGTTTCTATGCTCCATGTTGTTCTGTCCCTTGCTGTCTGTCCTTCAGTTCCCCCAAGGACAGGGTTAGTTCTCTAAGCACAAGACAGCCACCTCTGTTCATTCCTCCTTTTTCTACTTGGGGACATGTTTTAGATGTTTAGCTTGCTTGTCTTCCGGAGTGTTAACCCCACTGCCTGTCCTGGTTCACAGGCACCACAGCCTGCAGTTCATGTCCAGGGGCAGGAGCCGCTGACTGCCTCGATGCTGGCTGCAGCTCCCCCCCAGGAACAGAAGCAGATGCTGGGTAAGTGTCCCGGGCTTGGAGAAGAGGGCGGTGAGCCTGGTCGGTGCCAGCTGTGTTCACTGGGGTTGGTGGTGATGATGACCGTTCTGCCCACAGGGGAGCGTTTGTTCCCACTCATCCAAACAATGCATTCAAATCTGGCTGGAAAGATCACAGGGATGCTGCTGGAAATCGACAACTCGGAGCTGCTCCACATGCTGGAGTCCCCCGAGTCTCTCCGGTCCAAGGTGAGCAGGCCCTGTGGCATTCAGGGCTCAGCTTCAGGGAATGGGGGTGGGGGGCCTTAGAATGCTGGCTTCTGGTCTGTTTAGGCAAAGGTCTGTTGCCCCTGTGACCCTCTCAGTGCCTCTTGTGGGATGTGGGCTACTGCCGAAGGTGTCAGCTGTCCAGCAGCAGGGGAAGCCAGGGACCCTCTACTCATCCACTGGGTCTGGGTGCCGGGGAGAGACTGGCGCTCTCCTCCGTCACTGGGCACCTGGGGTCTTTGACAGGTGGATGAAGCTGTGGCAGTTCTGCAGGCTCATCATGCCAAGAAAGAAGCCGCCCAGAAGGTGGGCACTGTTGCTGCTGCTGCTACCTCTTAGACAAGGAAAAAGTATGTTGGACAGTTGTTTGTTTGTTTGGTTTTCCAGATAGGGTCTCACCATATGCCCCAGGATGCCCCTAAATTCACTCTGCCTCCAGAATGCTCGCTGACATTAGAGGCAGAACTTAGCATCTGCCTGTAGTCCAGTGCTCATGTGAGCAACACAGAAGGTCCTTGGCCATGCACCCATAACAAGTAGTCTTCAAGAGAGCCTGATCACACATGGCTGATCAAGGCCCAGTGCCTCCCACCTCATAAAAATGAATAACCTTACTGGCCTGAAATAGTGACAGAAACAGTTCTCATGCTCATAATTACATCCTAAGAGCTGCCTGCTGTCTGTACACATCTTGTAGCCTGGCCTGAGGTTGGTGGGGTGTGTTCACTGCTCCGGGAGTGCATCAGGTCTAGGGGAGAAGGGACACCCCTGACTTCTGAGAGAGAGCTGTGGCCTCGGCCTGCAAGAGTTTAGAAGAGTGGCCAGGCCTAGTGGGCTCCTTTACACGGAAAGCAGTGATGGGCAAAGGCCGAGGGTTGAGGTCAGGGCTGTGTGGGGGCAGCTGATGCTAACTGCGAAACTGGGCCTTTCACATGCTTGCTTATTTCTGTTGGTGCTTCTCTTTTAGGAGTCAAAAGCCAAATAACCCCTCCTGGCATTCAGCTAAGGTTTGAAGACTTCCTAGTTTGTCTGTGGACCTGCACAACAAGAGCTACAAGTTGCAAATTCAATAGGTCATTTTGTATCAAAAGGTCAATTATGAGGCACCTAGAATTTTTCAATTATAAGAATATATTCTCTGGGTTCTGCTACGGCCCAGGTGGTAACTTTTTTTTTTCTTTTCTATTGGGGGGTTCTGATTTTTTTCCCCCTCCCAGAAATTGGTTTTGATGTACCCAAGACTTTAAGTTTCTCAATAAAGAAAAGAAAATATAAAACTGGCTGTTACATTTGTCTGCTTTCTTCCATAATTTGGGGCTTTTGCTGGAAGTACCGTTAGGTTCTGAATGGAGCAAGTGCATTTATTTTTCATTATTTTTTAGGAGAACAGTTTAGGGTTATAGCAAGGGTAGAGTAAGTTAAATGTTGGCTGGAATGGAGCTTTCCTGACACGTACCAATCCCTGGACTCAGTCTTTTTTTTCTGTATGTGAATATAATCAGGTTTTATGTATATATTTTTATGTATATATGTATAGTTCTTTTTATTCTGCACTAGTTGAGGAAACAACATTATGCCCCATTTATTCCTCAATACTTAATTTATTTTTCTTTGGTTTTTCGAGCTGGTTTCTCTGTGTAGTTTTGGTACCTGTCCTGGATCTCGCTCTGTAGATCAGGCTGTCTTCGAACTCACAGAGATCCGCCTGGCTTTGCCTCCTTAGTGCTGGGATCAAAGGTGTGCACTACCGCCACCCAGCTACTTTTAATTTTAAAGTTTTAGTTTTCCTGTGTCGGCCTGGCTGACCTCAACTCACTGCCTCTTTCTGAATGCTAGGATGAAAAATGTGGGTAATGATGCCGAGCTTTACTGTTTTCTAGAAAGCAAGTACAAAACTCTGAGGAACCACACTGTCCTGGCCATGTTGAGACTCCTGTGACAGTGACTTGGGTGGTTTTCCTCCTGGGTTGAGGATTCCAGCTGATGCTGGTCGGTGTGTCTCGAGTCCCCTTCATTTGAAGCCGGGTTCCCAAGTGTCTTGTCCTGTTTGAAGGAAACAGGCTGGGGCTCAAGCTGTCTGTCCTCTGAGTGCTGCAGACAGGTGCTCCCTCCTGATGACAGCCAAGTCCCTGTTCTGGCAGGAACACTGCGGACAGTGTGGCCTGTGAGGAAGTACATGGAGTGGACTCAAACACCTGCCATCACTGGGTAAGGCAAAGTCAGGTTTCATTTTTGAGGTTTTTTTTTTTTTTTTCTGTTTTTGCCTCACAAGGACTCACTGTTGTAACCTCAAACTCGAGATTCTAGTCTCGGCTTGTCTGAATACTGAGATCACAAGGCCTATGCCATGCTTGGCTTTTTGTTTTGTTAATAATTTTGAGACAGGGTCTCATTGGGTAGCCCTGGTTGACATGGAACTGAACTATCCATAGGACAGCCTGGCCTGGAACTCAATGTCCTTGAATGCTGGGATCAAAGGTATGAGCCGCTATGCCTGTCTTCAAAAAAAACAAAAAACAAAAAAACAAAACTGCATCTGCTGGTGAAAACCAGGGTAGAGAGTTGCCTGGGTGGTTAAGATCACTTGTTGCACTTGAGGACCTGGGTTTGAGTCCCAGCACCCACATGGGGCCTCAGGACACCAGGAACACACGTGACAGGCAGACATACGTGCAGGCAGAACACGGGTACACATACTTTAAAATCAAGATGAAAGCCATGCTAAGGATTGTACATGAAACTGCTGCCCCTTCTCCCCCTCGCTCGTGTTTAAACCGGTTTATTTTCCCATCACTGGAACAAATACCCAACAGGAGGACCTCCAGGGAAGACGTGGCGGAGCAGCAGCCGATGGTCAGAGCATTGAGCCAGCAGGGCAGACATCACCTTCAAAGCCCACCCTGGTGACTCAGATGTGGCTGAGCCCCCATACCAAAGATTCCCCCACCTCCCAGAACAGTGCCCTTAGCTGAGGAATACACTTTCAGAACCTGAATGTGGGGTGGGGAAACTTCCAGTTCAAACCATAACAACCAATTCTGGCAAATCCTTGGGGTTTTCTGTTTTTGTTTTTGTTTTTTTTCAGATACAAATAGAAACATGTCCTTATTTATCCTCTATTCTTGCTTAAAACCTAAAATATTCTGAAAAATACTCTTTTCTCACTTTGCTTTATCTGTGTAGCAGCCTCTGGAATTCAGTCCACAGCAGGTCCTAGGCGTCTTCCCTTTTCCTAGTCCGCGGGTAGACTGGCCGTCATCGGTTCGGCCAGGGCCCTGTGCATGGTTCTTGTGGGCAGTTTCTGTTAGAATAATGCACAATATGCACATTTAGAGGTGTGACGATGTAGCCAGAATTCTCCCCTGAGGAGGTATAAACAATGTCTGTTCTGTCCTTATGAGGTCCGTCCCCATTATCAAGTGGAAGTAGGGTTCTACCAGTTCACCCCGGGCTTCCTTACAGAGCCTGGGTGAGGGATTATTGACAGGAGGGTGGGTGTCTCCAAACAGCTGCGATGGAGACTTTACCAAGCATGGATGGCTTCCCCACAGTCACAGAGATAGACACCCTCCCCTCAGCCTTCCCCAGTCTGTGTCTAGTACCTCCTGAGAATCTGAACCCACAAGATCACATGCAATTGCAGAACTGCATACAAACGGCGGCTGTGTGTGTGTGTGTGTGTGTGTGTGTGTGTGTGTGTGTGTGTGTGAGATTTTCCAAGTCCCTTCCAGATAAGTCTTGCAGTTGATCTTCGAATTACTGGATCAAAGGGTCAAATTACTGTAAAGAAGCATGCTGTGGTAGCATGTGATTTTATCCCAGCACTCAGGAGGCAGAGGCAGGTGGATCTCTGATTTTGAGACCAGCCTGGTCTACAGAGTGAGTTCCAGGACGGCCAGGGCTACACAGAATCTGTCTCAAACAAAAAGATTTGTTTTAAATTTTACGTGCTGTGTGTGCACACCAAGTGTGGGTGCCTGAGCAGACCAGAGGAGGGTGTTGGATCCTCTGGAGCCGGAGTTCTGTGCAACTGCCTTATTTTACCTTTGAGATGGTTTTATTGTGTAGCCTCAAGCTAGCCAAAATCCTCCTGCCTTAGCCTTTCAAGCATTACAGGTATGCCACTACCACCTTTCAAACTTTTTTAAACTTGATTTTTAATTGTGTGTTTGTGCAAACACGTGAGTGTGGAAGCCACCATTGTCTAATCCCACTGGAGCTGGGGTTACAGGTGGTTCTGAACTCGGCTCTCTGGAAGAGCATTATGAGCTCTTAGCTGCTGAACCCTCTCTCCAGCCCTTCACCTTTCAAATGTAACATTCGTCCCCTTGTGGGAGCTGGGCATGGAAGTCTCAGGCATGCTACGTACACAGATTCACCACCAACTGAGCCGAAGGCTTAACCCAAGATCCTGCGTGTCTTTGGGTATTAGACGTTGTGTGATATCCGAGGCACACAACAAACATTTCTCTTGGTTTATCAGGCTGTTGTTTTTATTATTTTACTTTGTCTATAATGCATTTTTGCTGTGTGAAAACTTGCTTTATGTAATTAAACTTTTATCTTTTTAAAGACAGGGCTCACTATGTAGACCAGGCCGGCCTGGGATTCACAGAGGTCTGCCTGCCTCTGTCTCCAGAGTGCTGGGATTAAAGGTGTGCGCCACCATCACTAGCCGGTTTGGGTTTGGTTTTGTTTTGTTTTGAAGACAGGACCTCATCTAGCCCAGGCTGGTCTGGAACTCACTATGTAGCTGAGGATGACCTTGAACTGCTGATATTCCCACCTCCATCTCCTAACTGCTGGAGTTACAAGTAGGTGCCTCCATGCCTGTTTTCTTTTTTGTTTCGTTTTGTTTGTTTTGTTGTTGTTTATTTTTTGAGGCAGGCTTTAATCTCTGTATGGTTTTTTGAGACAGGGTTTCTCTGTGTAGCCCTGGCTATCCTGGAACTCACTCCATTGACCAGTCTGGCGTCGAACTCACAGAGATCCACCTACCTCCGCTGAGATAAAAAGGCGGGTGCCACCACTGGGCTGCTGTTTCTAAGACAGGGTCTGGCTTTGTACTTAGGCCAAAGATTACTGACATACCTTGCAGTTTCCAAGTAGCCTCTAGAGGGCAGTACCACCCCACTGAGAGTCTGGTCCTGGGCAAGCGCATCCTGCCCCAGGACTTTGCAATGTTGAACTGGTCGGTCTCTATGTGAGACTTCCACCTCATGGCTTTATGGCTTCTTCCTGCTCTTGGCTGCTGTCTGCCTGGGTCTTCAGTGGCTCCCGTTAGACTTCTACATGGACCCCTTAGACTTCTCAGATGAAAGCCACCTGTCCCCTTCTCCACACTTCCTGTTTTAGCAGACACTACCACCCAGCCTGCTAGTTAGGGTCTTGGGGCTCACTCTTGGCATTCATCTGGGCCCAGCTGGCCCCTCCCCTCCACCCCTACCACACAGTTCTCCAAGGTGCTCTTTTGTCTCCAGGATGGCCTCTGTCTCCTGCTAGTTTGGTCAGAGCCGCCTTTTTGGTGTGGCTTAGACAGGCTCCTCCTAGGCAGCCCTAGATAGCCTGAAACTTACTCCATAGCCCAGGCTGGCCATGAGTTTACCAACCTGCCTCTACTTCCCAAGTCCTGGGATTACAGGCAAGTGCTATCATGCCTGGACAGATAATTTTTCCCCTCAATTTTAATTTTAATAGTAATAAAAAATTAACATTTACAGTCAGGTGCTGGTGGCACAGGCCTTTAATCCCAGCACTCAGGAGGCAGAGGCAGGTGCATCTCTTGAGTTCCAGGCCAGCCTGGTCTACAGGGTGAGTTCTAGGACAGCCAGAGCTACAAAGAGAAACCCTGCCTCGAAAAAACAAAAAATAAAAATATTTTCACTAGTTAACTATTGTGTGTGTGATGTGGGGCGCACATGTCATGATGCCCATGTGGACGTCAGCCGATAACTCTGGAGTCGGTTCTTTCCTGGCACCTTTATATGGGTGCCAGGGAAAGAACTCATGTCATGAGACTCAGCGGGTGTTTTAGCCTCTGAGCCGTCCTGGCAGACCTCGGCATTTTGTTTGGAGGCAGTTTTGTGAACCCCGGACTGGCTTCAAACTCGCTATGTAGCTGAGAATGGTCTTGTAACAGCCGGTCCTTCAGCTTCCCAGGGCCAGAGAAGGATGTTTGGCGTCTCGCTGGGCAGCGCCTCTCACCGAACCCGCAGTTCTCGGTTTCATCCAGCTCTCGGGGCTGCCCATCTCCACCCCTACCCCAGTTCTGAGGTTGCAGACGTGTCCCTTCGTACACAGGTACTGGAGATTCAGACTCCACCTCCCCCCCCCCATGCTTGCAGCGCGGGCACTGTACCCCAGGTTCTCTACAGTCATCTTTGGGGTGACCCTTCCCCACTAGGTTACGTTTCCCCATGGTTGGGACCTCCACAGGAGGTCCACATAGCTAGTATTTGCTGAATAAATAAGAGAAACCAGTGTTAAAAGATCAAAACCACCCTCCTTAGCCTGCTTCACCACCAAGGGAAGGACCAGGTGAGGCCAATGCATCCCAGAGCTTAAGCCAGCCGCCAGAGGGCCGTGCAGACATGCTTTAAGGACCGGGAGCAGAGTGCAGGGAGACCGCGCTTATTCCTCCCAAGCCTCTCCGAAGCCAGCTGGGCCCAGACACCAGTGGCTTCCAGTTCTTCCCGACTTAGCAAAGCAGACCGACTGGGTAGTGAGCTCTGGGTGTCTGGGGAGGCCCAAAGGCCCCACTATCTTGAAGCAGGTTGAAGTAGGTCACCTGCCCCTGCTCTGGCTAGAAGCCTTGTGCAAGGTCTAGACAGGGCTCTCTGTGGTCGGATTCCGAGTGCGGATGAGGATCCCTGAGGCTTTCAGCCCCTCACGCTTTCTTTCTCTTTGATCCCCGATTTCTCTGCTCTGCCGTCAAGGCCCAGAGCCACAAGCATAGGAAGCCAAAGCAGGGGCCACAGCTGCCTGGACAGGTGAGGAGACTGTGCTCTATTCTCTGCTTTTGACCCTGAGTTCGGGAAGGAGGAGGTAGCCTCCTCGTGAGGGCTGGTGCTGGGGGTGGCCTGTGAAGCAAGCCGGTGTGGGCCTGAACCCTTTGGCTTCCTCAGGAACAGTTCCTGCAAAGTACAGCCTGGCCTGTCACGCTCTGGGCACTTTCCCAGGGGTAGCTGGGGCCTGGGAGCCAATACAAGAGTCCCCCTCCTTACCACGGGCAGCTGTGCCTTGCCATTGGCTCTCCCAGGCGTGGACTGCCACAACCTGTCTTGGCCATCTGTGGCTCCTGAGCAGTGTTTGTCGTTGGTTTTTTTTTTTTTTTTTTTTTTTGGTTTTTCGAGACAGGGTTTCTCTGTGCAGCTTTGCGCCTTTCCTGGAACTCGCTTGGGAGACCAGGCTGGCCTCAAACTCACAGAGATCCGCCTGGCTCTGCCTCCCGAGTGCTGGGATTAAAGGTGTGCGCCACCACCGCCCGGCTTGTCGTTGGTTTTTGATAAACCCTGGGTTTTGTAGTGACCTCCAGCTAGGTCCCCGAGATGGCAGCTGGGACAGACCTAACCTTCCTGAGGCTGAGACTTTGGGGAGACACCTCCCCTACATGCTCAGTGCTGGAAGGTTGACATCAAAACTGGGCAGAAATGCTTCTCAGTTTTCCTGCTGGCCAGACAGGGGACCAGGTTGGCCAGGCTGGTTTCTGCTCTCGCATACTGGTGCTGTAGCTAATGGCTGTCTCTAGTCAGTCTCACAACGTGTCCTCTCCTCCTTCACCCCCTGACGCCACGACAGAATGTTTCTCCCATGGGATATGCAGGTCCCTTTCGGAACCTGTCAAACATACACAAGCCAGATTTGTTCCTCCGCCAGCCCTCCCAAGTCCTGCCTGGAAACCCCGCGGGAGGCTGGCCTCACTCCCTACTAGCCATGCCCTACGGCATCTCGGCATCTCGTGTGGAGAGACTGAGCCCCACCAGTCACCAGGGAACCTCGTCCCCACTAGCAGCCACCTGATCCAGTGTCTGTTTTGAAATCAAGAGCCTGTGGGTGGGGCTGTTGTTCTCAGGATGTGTTCTCATCAGGGTCCGGGGATAAACCTGGAGGGGGGGAGAGAAGTCTGCTGCCCTGGCCTTGGTGGCTCCGAGCAGCCCATGTTGGTACACTGGGCTTTCACACATTAGGTTGACTTGGGCCGTGTTCATTGATTTAGAGCCCAGCAGGACCTGACGACCTGGTTTTGTTTTGTTTGGTCTTTTTTTTTTTTTTTTTTTTTTTTTTTGAGACAGGGTTTCTGTTCTCTGTGTATGTAGCCTTGGCTATCCTGGAACTTACTCTGTAGACCAGGCTGGCCTCACACTCACAGAGGTCCTCCTGCCTCTGCCTCCAGAGTGCTGGGATTAAAGGCGTGCGCCACCACTGCCTGGCTGTGGGCCAATCTTGAGACCGTGCTCAATGAGGCACCCACTGCCCGCTGAGGAGCCTGTCCTGTGGAGAGGAGGCAGAAATCAAGGCATAGACAGACTACTGTTCAAATTTGTTTTCAAAAATATTTAATATCACAAAGTTTTAAAGTCCATTAGATACTGAATCAGTTCACCAGCAGTGTACAGTACAACTCTAACTTTCTAAGTTACCCACATAGCCCGTGCGGACGTGTGTACACAGGCTCCAGGAAGAAACCAGGAGGACTATTAACCCTGGTCAGCTAGACGGTGGGATTATGGGACTTAGAGTCTATTCTTTAAGTTTTAAATTTAAAATTAATTTAAAAAACATTCCCCAGTATATATGTAAGTTTCCTACATAAAGATTTTTTTTTGAGACAGAGTTTCTTTGTGTAAAGGCCTTGACTGTACTAGAACTCACTCTGTAGACCAGGCTGGCCTCGAACTCACAGAGATCCTCCTGCCTCTGCCTCCCGAGTGCTGAGATTAAAGGTGTGCGCCACCACTGCCTGGCTGGGAAGAATTTTTTTAAAGGCCAAATGTCTGCTTGAGCTCCCCCCCCCCCCAGTAAGAAGAAAGACTTCGCCCACGAGGACAGAGTTGGCTCATGACCACTAGTGGGCCACAGGTTAGGGCCACACCTACCATGTCTCCACCCTAGAGACCCTAGTGCTACAGCTTGACCCTTCTCACAGGTGGGCAAGGTGCAGGGCCAGCACTCACTCGGAGATGGTTTGGGGTAAGCATAACAGCCATGTAGCCTTAGCTGTCCTGGAACTTACTCTGTAGACCAGGCTGGCCTCGAACTCACGGAGTTTGTATTTGTATTTGTTGTTCAATACAGCAACAACAGGGGTACATTCTGGGAGAAGATGGCATTGCTAGGAAGGCTGGCCTGGCAGCACTGCCAAGTCCATTTAAAATGAGATACTATCAGTCGGGCGGTGGAGGCACACACCTTTCATCCAGGAGGCAGAGGCAGGCAGATCTCTGTGAGTTCGAGACCAGCCTGGGTTACAGAGTGAGTTCCAGAACAGCCAGGGCTACACAGAGAAACCCTGTCTCAAAAACCAAGTGAGAGAGTAAGGAGGGAGGGGGAGAGAGAGAGGAGAGAGAGAGAGAGAGAAAGAGAAAGAGAGAGAGAGAGAGAGACTATCTACACACTCCTCCGCAAGTGGCCGGTGCTGAGGGCTCTGAGCACATCTGAGCCTTGGGTGAGGGGGCTCACAAGGGCAGGTCTAACCCAGCACCCAAAGGGCCTGGGTTAGCACTGAGGCCTGGGCAGGGGTCAGAGTCACAGAGCCAGGGCCAGGACTTGATGGCAGCTCTGTTCTGCTCCACTCCAAACCTGTGCCCTCAGCCTCTCCTCCTGTAAACTGTAGGGAGTTTCTCCACAGTGTGTCTCCTATATTGCTGCATCTGGACACGGGCACAGCACTGTACCCAGCCGGCATCCAGATGTGCTGGGCTGCAGCCGTGATGATGTCATGAGGGTCTGTCCCCCACACAGGCGGCCCTGCTTTTGTGTCCTGTGGTGTTTTCTTAATTTTGCCCCTAGGGGCCTTCAGTGAAGGTCATTTTTGCTTCTAATGTGTGACCTGGGTGGTCAGCGATCACCATTAAACCAGATGGTCTTGGTGACAATGCTGATGTCCCAGGTGCTATGTCTCTCTCTTCTCTAAGATCTTTCCATTTGGTGCCATCCACAACTGCCTGGTTGGCTGATGGTGTCAGATGTCGGGGCACTGGGAGGCTGTGATCGCCAGGCGTTTGCTTTGCTGTGGGAGGAAGTCACATAGTGGCCCCATGCTCCTGCTCTGCATCGTGACAGTACAGAGGTGGCATCTTCCACACATTCATTTCACAAACATGGGTGCTAGATGCCTCCTACTTGGTGCAGGAAGGTTCGCCGGATAAGGTTGTGAGTCCCATGGCCAAGCCTTTGAGAGGAAATGGCCAAGGAGGCAGACAGGTCCCCTGGCAGGAAGAACTATGGAATGAAAACAAAAACAAAAAACTGCTCCTATTTAGATCTGGGATATCCCCAACAGCCTGGGGACCCGAGGCTTAGTCCCAGGCTCAGGAGCTGGAGGCAGCTGAGTCTAAGGAGGAGGTTTTTCTGGTCACGGGGCATGTGTCATTCATTGAAGGAGCGTCTGGGACTCAATCTACTTTTTCCTTTCTTCAGCTTCCTGTCCATCATGTGATGAGTGGCTTCGTCCCGCCCTGCTCTTTGCCACAATTTGTTGCCTCCCCACCAGCCAAAAGCGGTGGGGCCAGCTAACCACAGACCTCTGAAGCTGTGAGTCAAGAGAAACCTTTTCCTGCTTCAAATTGATTGTCTCTGGCATTTTGTTACAATAACAGAAAGCCAGCTTCGTGTTACAGAGAGGAGATTTAAGCTTGGGTAAGAAAGGTCGTTTGTCCAGACACTAAGCAAGTCAGTGTCCTGAAGTTCAGGCTAAGGCCTTGTGCAATCCCAGGCAGCCTTTGTTCGAAGCCCCGAAGCTTTTTTTTTTTTTTTTTTAAAGATTTATTTACTTTTATTCTTATGTACATGAGTGTTTTGCCTGCATGTATGTCTGTGCACCACATGTGTGCAGGAGCCATTGGAAGTCAGAAGAGGGCATTGGATCCTCTGAAACTGGAGTTACAGACCATTGTGAGCTGCCATGTGGGTGCTGGGAATTGAATCCTGGTCCTCTGGAAGAGCAGCCAGTGAAGCTCTTGGGGAAGTTACCATCTTGCAGATCTTCTGGGCTCATTCTTTGTATACATGGAAGGGTCCCCCGCTCTGGCCTCACACAGGAAACCCTCCCAGGTCGAAGGGGAGGGAGAGGCTGCTGTCCTGCAGCATGGGCCCAGTCTCACTCCCTCCAGCCTCAGCCTCACTCTGGCCGCTGGTCCCACCCTCCGGGAGGCCCATTCAGGGGTACAGAGTGTGAACTCCATGGAGTGCATCCCTGGGCACCTGGGTGGGTCCACCTCCGCTGGGTGTGTCTCTAGATGGGGATGGGCCCAGGACCTGCTCTTAATGACACAGTTTGGGCAGCTGGACTCTGTTCCCGCAGGTAAATTACAGGCTTTAGCAAGTCAGAAATCAAATAAACACTCCAGCTCCAGCGGCTGCTCCAGGGGGAACAGTGGTTTCCGAGCCTCCCCACCCAACTCTGCCTAATTACCACCTGTCAGTCCCCTGGGACAGGGGCCTTTTCTTTGACTCACAGGTCCCAGAAACAGGATGGGGCTGCTGGGCCCCCAGGGTGACGCCAACTTGGTGACCAACCTGTTCTTAGTTCCCAGACATAAGCAAATGCTGACACACCTCCCCTTTGCCCCACGCCTGGCTGGAGGGCTGTCTAGTTACTGTGCCCTGGGTGGAATGGATGGGTCTTCCTGGAGGAAAAGGAAAGCCAAGTCCTTTCCTCTCAGGAGCTGCTGGTCGCCATCTGCAGGTCTGTGCTGAGGATGTGGAGGGCCTGTCCAGGGGCAGCGTGAGACGCTCGGAGGGAGATCACTGATGCAGGCCATCAGCTAGGAGAAAAAGCAGGAGCATCTCCTGTGAGCCAGCCTGGACCAGCCACTTCAGCTGTGTTCTTGCTTCTGTTCAGAGTTTACTTTGTCACAGTGCCCATCCCCAAACTGGTCAGCATGGTAGCGGTAGGAGAGGGAACTGCAAGTTTCCAGGGTCCTTTGCTTCTAGGCAGAAGGGCAGGCCCAGGACACATGTCATGAAATGTCCCTCTTACTTTTACTGAAAGCCATGAAGCCCAACCAGATGGTTCTTTTTCTTTTCTTTTTCAGACAGGGTCTCCCTGTGTGGCCTTGAACTCACAGAGATCCTCCCTGTCTCTCTAGAGCTGGGATCAATGGCATGCATCACCACACCTGCCTCCGCCTATTCTTTTTCTAACAAGCTAATTCTGCACCAGAGAAGTAGAGCTAGCACTGATCTAAGTGTGTGTCTGTTATACCTAGACATGCCCCCACTGCCACAGTGAATGGTGCAGAGCCCAGATCAGCCAGTTTCAGACTCCAGGGCCACCTCAGACCATCCAGAATCGGCCATTCTGGGCTGGGGATGGCCAAAGAACAGTCTTCCTCTCATGTAGGCCTTCAGTGCTGACCCCAGACCCTCAGTCAGCACAGCTCTGGGATGCCGTGTGCATTCAGTCTATGCTTGGGGTAGGGGGACTGGGAGAGGGAGGGCCATAGGCCACAAACCCCAAGAAGGGGATAGAGGAGCTGGGAAAGGACCAAAATTTTAGCAGGAAGTGGCCAGGGGAAGTAAGGGCCTCCTGCTGCCCCTGTCTGAGCTATGATAGCATATGAGGGTTTCCTGCCTCTGGAAAGGGGCCTGACCACACCAGCCGGGTAAGGGAGCAGAAGCAGGCTGTTGAGCAGGGCCTCAGTGGCAGCCACAGGCCTTGACCACCATGTTGCGGTGCTTGCGTAGGATGACATTGTTGCTGCTGTCATAGTAGAGCACAGAGGTGGCACTCAGTTTGGTGGGCGCGCAGCATGCCTTGGGGACGACATCTGGCTTCATCAGGTGCACCTGAGGGGACAGGGATGCAGGCAGGAGCATAAAGACCTGCCCAGCAAAGCCCCGCTCCCACGTGCTTCCTTTCCAGAAGGTCTCAGCCTCGCGGACCAGGCAAAAGTCATTCTCCACCTTTGGCTAGAGCAGCCCCCTCCCTGTACATGTGGCCTGCCCCCTGACCTCAGAGCACAGCCCAGGCACCTGGCTTGGAGGGACTGATTCACAAACCCATCGGCACTCTCAGTCCCTGCTCCACTGTCACGTTCGCTTCTGCCCAGACACAGAAGACAACTTTGCTTGTCCCCAGCACTGGGTGCCCATGGGTGTGTGCCCTCTGAGGTGCCTCCTCTGGAACCTCACTGCCCCACACTTCTCTGCACTTTACTACATCCCCGACAGGTGTGTGTGTGTGTGTGTGTGTGTGTGTGTGTGTGTGTGTGTGTGTGTGTGACACTCTGCAAACTGAGTTAGAAACTCACATGGGACCAATGCATAAGTTCTAGAACTCTGTCCCACTTGTGACCCAGCCTCAGAACTTCTGAGGCAAGGCTGTCTTTGTAGGTGATACATCAAGCCTGCATTGGGGTTCCCACTGGCTGGCTGACGGTGCCGCTGTCCTTGAAATAGGTGTTCATCCATATATCATCCATATAGCCATCTCTCTCTCTCTCTCTCTCTCTCTCTCTCTCTCTCTCTCTTCTTTTTTGAGACAGGGTCTTACTGTGTAGTCCTGGCTGTTATGGAACTTGCTATGTAGACCTGATTGGCCTCGAACTCACAGAGATCCACCTGCCTCTGCCTCCTGAGTACTGGGATTACACCACCAGACAGCCGGGCTTGACTTTCCTCTTTCTGTTGCTGCCCCGGATGCTCCTGATGCGGAAGCCCACACCAGGTTCCCTCCACCAGCAATGAGCCACGTTAACCTGGAACCCATGGTCCCCCTCTCGCTCCCTGTGGCTTTGTTTGTGTTCTCACTCCAGCCTCCCCAGGGGACAGAGATTGTCCCGTCTGCCGCTGCCGGCAGGTCATGAGCACTTACTGTAGTCAAGCCATTGTCAACGGGGGAAACAGAGGCCAGAGCAAAGTGGGGGAGGAGACAAGGCCTGGGAGGAGCAGGGCCACCCACCCCACCAGGGAACTGCTGACGCCCTGTCTCACTGTCACCCTAGGCTGCTCCTCTCAGGCCCCAGCAAATACGGTGGCCATGGTGAAAGGATGCCTCGTGTCAGCTCAAACGGCTCTTTTTAATTCATGATGCTCACTCCAGGGCATCAGTCACTTGGCATAGTCTCTTGCTAGATAAACACAAAGCCATGGGACACCAGGATTCCAGGAAAAACATTCCAGAATAAGGTCTTGACATCAGAGTCAGCAAGTACAAACGCCTGTCAATACCGGCTGCGGAGTTGTCCCGCTAGAACCTGCTCCCACTGCTGAGGATGGCCCAGAATCTAAGGCTACCAGTGCTACCCCCTGAGGAAGAGTCAGGAAAGAAATGGGGTCAAGAACCAGCAGCAGGGGCAGGGCTCTGGACAGATCTCAGTTGGCTGTGTGCCTGTTTAGCATGCAGGAAGCCGTGGATTTGACCCACATCATATAAAGTAGGCATAATACCGCACACATATAATCCCAGCACCCGGGACAGGAGGCAGGGGTAGCAGATGTTCAAAGTCATCCTTGGTTACATACTGAATCTGACTCCAGCCTGGGATATATGAGGGAAAGGCATCAGGAACCAGCCAAGGCCCAGAAGAGCAGAGAGCCCAAGGGGAGATCCACGGGCGAGGCAGGATGGATGAGCACACACGCACACCAGAGAGGGCACATCCACCCTGTCCACTGGGCACTTGTGCACTGAGGTCACGCAGGCGCCATGGGAGCCCATCTGTTGTGTGTGTGCCCAGTGTAGTGGTATTTGCTCCGTCCATGACCTTGGGCTATAGGACCCGAAGAGGCGTGCTTCTTGCCTCTGTATGTGACCTCTTAAAAGGGAAGGGAGAGGGGGTCACGAGGGCCCATCTCCCTGCTTTCTGCTTCCTGGTGTGATTGAACTGCGGGGTAGATTCACTCCCAGTCAGATCAGAGGATGACTTCAGCTGTCTACTCAGTTCTGTATTCGTGAGTGTATTTCCTCAATTTATTTCCTAATAAATTCCCAAATACTCCTTAAGCAGACGCCTGTGGATTTCTTGCTTTACCCCAGCGTGACCACAGGGTCTGTGGTAGGTCAATGTGGGCCCCACACAGGTTCACAGGCTCCCACTTGGGCATGTACAGTGCATGTATGCTCAAGTGTCTGCACACAGATGCTCATGTGAGCATCAATTCTTACTGAGGTTCAGGAATCAAACTCTGTAGCTAAGTCTGCAGAAAGTCCCTTTGCTGCCATTCTTACCACCACCTGCCCCGGCCTGCCCCGCCCCTGCCCCCTGGGTCCCAGCTGGCCACTGTGGTACTCACCAAGGACTGTAAGATGGCATGGTTCGTGGCATTCATACACGAGTCCAGTGGGAAGGCACACTCCCCCTCACAGTAATAGGCTGAGTAGCCTTGGGGGGCGATGACCCAGTCCTGTGGGTGGGGAAAGGTGAGTCACATCAGTGTCCTTCCATTGACCATCATCATAGGTCCTGTCACAGGATGACCTGTGTCTGTGAACCCTCATCCCCCTCAGTGACCCCCAGCAGGCAGGGGTGGACCCCAGCTCTGTCCTCCACACCTCACCCTCCTCTGCTGTCTCCTCCACAGCTGCCCCCATGCCTCCTGCAGCAGCTGTAGCAGAAAGAACCCAAAGGCCCTGCCTCAGTTTCCCTGTTGTAGTGCTGACAGTTTACTGGGCAGAGGGCTCAGGTTGCTTCCGTTTTCACAGCTTTCATGCACACTAAAGGCACAGTAGCTCCACCTCCACCCTGGAGACCCCAGGCTCTGCAGGAGGCATTCAGAGAGGAGAGGCAGAAATTACCAGCCAGCCGAGGTCCCGGAAGCTGACGTAGAGCTCGTGCCTACGGCAAACATCTCTGCCTCGGGCGCCATGACCATCTGCAGGACAGAAAGGTGCAAAGTCTCCTCAGGGGTCCTGCTCTACGGAGTTGCCATGGTACTCCCGTAAGGAGGGGCATGACAGACACATTTACAAATGAAGGACAACAGGAAACTGAACCTTTGGGATCACAAGTTCCACTTCTGGATCCCTGCTCATGCCATGACCCAGCTCAACAGTCCTCGGTGGCTCCCCATCCCCACAGGGTGTGGCTGTGCTCTGGGCACACTCGGCTTCTGCTTTCCTCTGCAGACTCTTGATAGCAGCCCACCCTCCCTGCCGGGCACAGCCCACCCTCCCTGTAGGCACAGCCCACCCTCCCTGCCAGGCACAGCCCACCCTTCCTGTAGGCACACTAGTGAGATTCATTGGCAGGCCACCACTTTCCTCAGATGAGGGAGGCTCAACCCCACCCTCACCAAAGATCCCCGGGAGTTTGTTGGGATGTGGAAGCTCATTCGTTTTCTTTGGCTGCCTCCTCTTCAGTGGCCTCGCTGCCCGCGGGGCCCGCACAGGACTCGGGCTGGCCCTGAAGAAGGTGACCAGGAAAGGCTGTCTGGATTGTGGTGCTTGTTGTCCCAGCAGACCGGCCAGGCCAGGATCCATGCTGTGCCCTGGGAGACATAGACAGACTGACTGACTTGTGGTGGGTGGTGCGGCACCTGTGACTCTGTTTCCTTATCTGGGGACCAACCCAAGCACTCTGGCCAGCAGGTCTGAGGTGACAGGGACAGGGACCTCAGTAGCCACAGGCATTCCTGCTGGGGAGAACCTGACAGACGGGAACATTTGACAGGTGTCAGGGTTTCTCCCAGTAATGTCCTCATAATAACCCAAGTCACAGTCACTCAGAGTCCACTGCTGGGGATGCTCAGGACCCAGACTTCCTTGGTCTGGTGATCTAACACCCAGGTCCCATCTTCATCCTCCACTTTCTGGGGACTAGAATATGAGGTTCATAACACACTAGCTCATGGCAGCCTCTGCAAGGACATCGCTGGGCCTTATTCTCCCAGCACAACAAGCTTGATTATCCAAGGGCAGGGCATTCACTGCCCTGATGCCCATTGATGCCCACTACCAAGGCCTCAGGCTGAGCAGGGTCAGAGGTCAGAACAAAGTCCAGGGTTCAGTTCACATCAGGCTCATTCCAGTGCCGAGTGTGTGTTCACCAGGCCAGCCTATGGCTTTAAAGAAAGGAAGGAGCTTCAGGGAGACAGCCCGGAGCTTGTCCACAGGAAGAGGGAGCTGCTGTGGATATCGCTCTGTGTAAATAAAATGCTGATTGGCCAGTAGCCAGGCAGGAAGTATAGGCGGGACAAGCAGAGAGGAGAATTCTGGGAAGTGGAAGGCTGAGTCAGAGAGACACTGCCAGCCGCCACCATTAAAAGCAAGATGTAAGGTACCGGTAAGCCACGAGCCACGTGGCAGCTTATAGACTATAGAGATATGGGTTAATTTAAGATATAAGAACTAGGGGCTGGAGAGATGGCTCAGAGGTTAAGAGCACTGCTTGTTCTTCCAAAGGTCCTGAGTTCAATTCCCAGCAACCACATGGTGGCTCACAACCATCTGTAATGAGATCTGGTGCCCTCTTCTGGCTTGCAGGGATATGTGCAGACAGAACACTGTAGACATAATAAATAAATAAATCTTAAAAAAAAAAAAAAAAGATATAAGAACTAGCCGGGCGGTGGTGGCGCACGCCTTTAATCTCAGCACTCGGGAGGCAGAGCCAGGTGGATCTCTGTGAGTTCGAGGCCAGCTTGGGCTACCAAGTGAGCTCCAGGAAAGGCACAAAGCTACACAGAGAAACCCTGTCTCGAAAAACCAAAAAAAAAAAAAAAAAAAAAAGATATAAGAACTAGATAACAAGAAGCCTGCTGCAGCCATACAGTTTGTAAGCAATATAAGTCTCTGTGTTTACTCGGTTGGGTCTAAGTGGCTGCGGGACTGGTGGGTGAGAGAGATTTGTCCTGACTGTGGGCCAGGCAGGACTGGAGAAAACTCCAGCTACAGGAGCCTATAAGGGGTGGGGGTGTACCCTGATCCATTAAAGACTGCAGATGCCTCTCCAGCACCGTCAACCCAGGAGAGCAAAGCCTCCTCCACCAGCTCCGACTTTGCTGGTGGCCCTGTCAGTGGTCCCTGAGCTTGCTTTCTTTTTTATTTTATGTGTATGGTTGTTTTGCCTACATGTATGTCTGTGAACCACATGCATTCAGGGCATTAGATCCCCCTGCGACTTGAGTTACAGATGGTTGTTAGCCATCATGTGGGTACTGGGAATTGAACCCAGGTCCTTTGGAAGAGCAACAAGTGCTCTTAACCCCTGAGCCAACTCTCCAGTCCTGCCCTGCCCTTTCTACTGTACAAGTAGTGTATTAAGCTGATGTGGTGGCACACTCCTGCAACCCGGCCTTCAGGCAGAGATCAGGCGGATGAGGAATTCAAGGTCATTCCACTCTACATATTGAGTTGGAGGTCGGTCAAAGCCTGACATATAAAAGCCTGTTTCAAAAAACAAATAAGGTTCAGCATGGTGGCATATGCGTTTGATTCCAGCACTCGGGAAGCAGAAGCAGGCAGATTTCTATGAATTTGAGGCTAGCCTGGTCTACATAGGTGAGTTCCAGACCCACCAAGGCTGTCTCAAAGAAAAAAAATCAACCAACCTTACAAACAACTAAAAATTAAAAATACAAACCAAATCAAACCAAATAAAAATGGGCAAACAGTATAACAACCACAGAGGGGTTAAAAAAAACTTTCAAGAAGGAAGAGTAACCATAAATTCCCTCCATAACTCCAGAGCTCCCATTTCATATCTGGGCTTCTTCCGTTCTGTTGGTTTAAGTTGTAACAGGCCTTAGCACTGCAAACCTTTCCCATTGTTAGAATAGTTGTCCACAATAACCACGCACACGCAGCAGCTCGCTTTGGGTGGGCTCACCTCCCACCAGGCAGTCAGGTTCCTTTCTGGAGTCAGGACAGGACTCAGAACCATTTCCCTTTGTGCCTGTGTGAGATTCCTTACACCAAAGCCCAACAATGCTCACTTTATAGATCATTAAACACAGTGCTGATGTTCAGCTGACATGTTACAAGCACCGATGCACACATGTACATGCATGTATGTGCATATATAAAATCTCAGACACTAATGTGACTCAGACACTAGTATGTTCCATGTTCCAGGTTCCACCCAGTGCTGGAAGAAATGTAAAAGAACCCGAAGGGCGAGGCCACAGCTCAGTAGCAGAGCGCCTGTCTAGTAAGCCGAAGCCTTAGATATAATCCCCACACAAAACTGTAACGAAACAGAACACACTCATGGGCACACTCAGGTCTGTTTGCTCCACTTGCACTCTTACCAGGCCCTTCATTACACATGGAGTCAAGGCCACTGTCTGCCTGTGGTGGACAGTCCGCTCAAAGGTCAGTCCTTCAAACAGCTGGACTGCACACCAGATGTCCACCAGGCACTTGAAAGAAAACTCCTCATTCCAGCCTTTGACCTATGACTTCACCTGCCACTAAGAAATGTGCTAGGCTCGAGACCCCATCCCAGGACCAATGCTGAGAGCTGTGGGGCTGCAGGCTGGCCCTGAGAAGAGACTCAGTTGAGGTCACGCAGGAAGAGGGGCCCAGAGTGAAGACGTTGGGGAAGCAGGTGCTGTGAGGGGGCAGAGCCTCAGGCACAGAGGGAAAGATAGGGAAGGCCCCAGGGCCACACATGGGAAGATGGAGCAGCTGTGAGCAGGAAGGGTGGTGAAAGCCACAGTGTCAGGCCCTATGAATGACACAAGGGGCAGGCTGGGACCCAGGACAGGCCCTGTGGAGTCCCAGAGCCCCGGCTTCTTCTTATTTTATTTATTTTTAATTTTTTTTTTTTTGGTTTTTTTGAGACAGGGTTTCTCTGTGTTGCTTTGGAGCCTTTCCTGGAACTCACTCTCTATGTAGACCAGGCTGGCCTCGAACTCACAGAGATTTGCCTGGCTCTGCCTCCCGAGTGCTGGGATTAAAGGCGTGCGCTGCCGCCGCTGCCGCCGCCGCCGCCGCCGCCGCCACCACCACCACCACCACCACCACCCGGCAGAGCCCCGGCTTCTTTGGAACACAGAGGCCGTCCGTGTTCCAGGCTCAGGCACACTTGTTTTCCTTTGATGTCACTGGTCTTTGAGGCTCGGCTGGACAGAGCAGTCCCTGACTGAAGTCCTCCAAGCTGGCCTGCAAGTGTGCTAGAGACCTCTGGAGGCTCTTAAGGCAAGGGGAGCTGGACTGAGAACCTGTGGATGCAGCTCAGTCAAGGTTCCCGTTTTACAGGCACACAAACTAAGACCAGAGACGGCATCAACTGTTCAAGGCCTGGAGCAAGCAGCTGCAGAGCCAAGCAACTCCTACCCTGCCCAGCACAAGGCAGAGACCCATGGAGCTGGAGCGGAAGCCCAGAGGGACTGATGCTGCTCTTCTCAGAGTTCTGGATCTGATAGGCCTGGAGAAGCTGCTCACTGCCCAAACCAGAGTGCATCTTCCCTACAGCTCTGCTCCTTGACCCCATCATCAGCTAGGACCCCTCTGGTAGAAGGCCACCAGGCTTCCCAGCTCTGGACAGAAAAGCATGTCGGGAGGAATGCTTTCTCAAGGCGCGCGTGTGTACACACACACACACACACACACACACACACACACACACCCTCTATAACTTTCTTCACTTCCATCGTGAGATTACAAATTCAGAATGAGAGACCCCAGAGCTGCCACATTGGAGTTAGGAAGGGAGGCCTGCTGGACTTCCGGAACAGAATGTCAGTGTGGTATGGGCACCAGGAGACACTGCAGTTTACTAGGTAAGAACTCATCCGTGACATTGATTAGATTCTAGACTCCACTTGTGCTAAGCCTAGGCCTCTTCTGACACACGCTGGGACTGTTTATGTACAGTGGTTTTTCAGGTGGAATACCAGTGCCAACCATCTTCCCTCAGTTTCATCCCACAGAAAACAAGCCTTGCCTCTCTTCTGTGGACACATAAGCAGCTCCCAGGAGGAAGTCGGGAGCAGGCAGATTCAGGGAAACAAAATTAGGAGCAGAAACAAGGCCCAGGAAGAGAAGCCAGAGAGTTCGTCCTGCTCACAGATCTGCAGTTCTGCATCCAAGGCAGTGGTAAAGTGGCACCGGGTGAACTCTGGATTTCCTCCCGCCTTTATGCTTTCCTCTTGTTTCATGATTCAGTTATGAGGAGCAGCACTGGTGTTGAGACCTGTCAGGGGACACTTGGGAGCCTTGTATGTGAAGGTCACAGAAAGTGAAGGACGGGGACCAGTCTCCTCCATGGCTGTAGCGGAGGGCTTTAGTTAGGCACAGGACACACAGGCTCAGTTTAGGAATTTTAATTAAAATCACTCGGCTCTTGAGAAGATACCATCTGGCATCAGGAAGCCCGAGAAGCCAGTGGCACACTGGCCAGGTGCTGCTGCTCAGCATGTCCCCTGTGGTCGCTAACTCCTTCGCAAATCAGCCCTGGAGGGAGGGGGCGGGGGTCAGGGCTCCTCAAGCATCAGGTTTGATCTGCTGCATGGGCTTGAGGTTGGGGGACACCTTAAAGGGGCAGGCTGTGGTGGCCTTGACGTCGTCCACCGACGAGCCCTCCCACAGCTCCGTCAGCGTCAGCCCCTTTTTCCGGTCCACACTAAACACAGCCTTCTCGGTGATGATGAGGTCCACGCAGCGCTTGCCGGTCAGCGGCATGGTGCATTTCTCCATGATTTTGGGCTGCTTTGTCTTGGTGCAGTGCTCCATGGTGACCACCACTTTGGTCTTGTCACTGGACACCAAGTCCATGGCCCCGCCCATGCCCTTCACCTTCTTGCCTGGCACCATCCAGTTGGCCAGGTCACCGTATTTGGAAACCTGCATGGCACCGAGCATGGTCAGTTGGATGTGTCCCCCGCGGATCATGGCAAAAGAGTCATCGCTGGCGAAGAAACAGCCCCCGGGAATCACGGTCACTGTCTGCTTGCCCGCGTTAATGATGTCGGGATCCACGTCTTTTTTCGAGGGGAACGGGCCCAAGCCCAGGATCCCGTTTTCACTGTGCAGGTAGACCGTCATCTTGGGGCTGATGAAGTTGCTGGCCAGGACAGGGATCCCGATACCCAGATTGGCATACATGCCGTCCTCGAACTCGAGAGCCGCGCGCTTGATGATGCGTGTCCTGGCTTCGGCCTGTTTCTTGTTCATGGTCGAGGGCGGGCTGTCGCACGTGGTCAGGCGCTCGATGCGCTTCTCGTACTTCGGCCCCTTGATCACGCGGTCCACGTAGATGTTGGGGATGTGGATGTCCTCCGGGGCGAAAGAGCCCACGTCCACGATCTCCTCCACCTCCACCACCGAGACGTCCGCGGCCTTGCACATGGGCACGTTGAAGTTGCGCGCGCTGCCCCGGAAGATCACGTTGCCCGAGCGGTCGGCCTTCCAGCCCTTGACCAGGGCGAAGTCTGCGCGGATGGCGTGCTCCAGCAGGTAGTGGCGGCCGTTGAACTCGCGCACCTCCCGCGGCTGGCTCAGGGTGACCAGGTGGCCGTCGGGCGAGTACCGGATGGGGGCGCCCCCTTCCTGCACCAGTGTGCCGTAGCCGGTAGGCGTGTAGAAGGCGGGCACGCCGGCGCCACCTGCGCGGATGCGCTCGGCCAGGGTGCCCTGAGGCGTCATCTCCAGGTCCACCTCGCCCGCCAGGTACAGCTGCTCGCACAGAGCGTTCTCCCCCAGGTACGAGCACACCACGCGCGTGACCTGCTTGGAGGCCAGCAGGATGCCCAGGCCGAAGTCATCCACGCCCACGTTGCTGCTGACGATCTTCAGGTCCTTCACGCCCTTGGTCTTCAGTGCGCCGATCAGGTTCTCGGGGATGCCGCAGAGCCCGAAGCCCCCGAGCATGACGGTCGAGCCGTCCTTGACGCCCTCCACCGCCTTCACCGGGTCCTTGTAGAAGCGGACACGCCCGCAGCGGTCGCTAGCAAAGCGGAGGCCAAGGCGGTGGGGCAGCGCGGGCTGTAGGCAGCGGGCGGAGACCCCGCGCGGGAGCGCCCACGCCAGAAGCCTCAGCGCCGCCATGGTCCACGGGCCACGCGGTTCCCAGGACCGGGACAGAGAGGGAAAGGCCAGATGCACCCTGTGAGCCTGCCCCAGGCCGCCTCTGCGCTGCGTCATAGAGCAGGGAGGACACCGACTGGGATCGCCATGGGTCTCACTGGCTGAGGACACCCTTGGCCATCCCTGCCTCTGGCCTGTCTGGCAAGAGCCTTGGACAGACACTGGAAACTCTTGGAAGAGCTGCTGACAACTGGCAGTGAGTTCTGGGGCCCCGTGGTACCCAGGAGAACTCACCTGGGGGCGTGGTTAGGATCCCCTACTGGAGGGGCTGAAGTTAGCCTGGTCTTTTAAAACCACAGTCACATCTGTCGCCCACTGCTTTAAACTGCTCTAAACTCTCCAAGCACTTTGCCAGTTTCCCCTAACTCAGAGTGACCCCTGCCACCTCTCTGCCCTCTCCTTCCAGTTATCCCTCCAGCCTTTTGTTGGACCCCGGACAGGCCAGTCTCCTGTCCTGCTGTCCTTTCTGTCCTCACTGCCGACATAAAGGAAATGTCCCGGGAAAACCCTGGGAGTGAAGCAGTGAATAATAAACCTGTGTAGACACGAAACTGAGTTCCAACACTGCAGAGCAGGGACAGCCCAGGCCTCTGCACTCAGAACCTGGGGTGCAGATCCCCCACGCCTCCTTCCTACTGCAGAATCTCTCTGAGTGGAGGCCTGCTGCCCCTGGAGAAGCGCCACCCTCCACCCCCACCACTTCCATCCCTCTCCCCTAGAGGGTACCAGAGCTGGTTCTCAGGATGTCAGTTGTAATGTAGGAGGGACAGGAAGGCAACCCTGGCTAGGGCCTCCCCTGTCCAGGACCTGGCCACTCTACCCACTGAGTCCTCAAGAGAGGCCAAGCATGGTCCAGTGAGAGGTCTCCGTGGACTAGGCTGGCAGCCTCTGCTGGAACCACCTCCCACCGCCCCTGGGGCAGCTTCCTGCTAAGCCCTGCAGCCTCACCATCCTCGGTTTCCACATAGAGGCGGAGTCCCAGGTCCTTGTTATGGTTCAGCAACCATCGGTCACTGGCTGCTGTGATGTCCAGCACCAGCCAGCCTTCGTCCCCAGATCGAAGCGTCTGAAGATCCAAAAAGAACAAGTCAGACTCCCTGTGGACATGAAAGAACAATTAACCAAGGGCTGAGGTCGGCATGGCTGCCTGTGTCTTGTGCCTGCCTGGGGTCCTCTTTCAGAGCTTCTTCCCTGCTTGGCTCTGGACTGGCCTCCTTTGGTACCACAGTCCACTGATAACCAACCCCTGGCATTTTACTGTGTCCGTGTGCTACTGATGGGGACACTGGCTCAGTGGCTCAGTACTGTGGCCTATTGAGGGCTCCACAGTCATAGTGGCAGGGCAGGGAGTTCCAGGCCAAGCCCTTTTCTCACGTCTCAGGACCTCTCCTAGGAGGCGCCCCCCTTTCCTTTCTTGGAAATGCCCCCTCGGGACATGCCCCGCCAGAGCCTAGACCATGAGACCGTGAGGTGAGGTGGGCATCTGGGCAGAGTGAAGGTACCTGTTGGAGTGTTCCTGGACCACCTCGAACATGCTGACATGGAGAGTTGTGTTGAGTGGGTGGGTGCTGGGTTCTTTATAGATCCGGAACTCAGCAGCTGTGACAACCTCCCCAGCAGGGATCTGGGTTAGGTCAAAGAGGAATTCCTTCCAGTGTGGCTCCTGGTAGTCCAGGGTACGGTCTCGCTCCACTGGAAGACAAAGTGGGAGTGAGGTGATCACCAGGAGCCAGGATGGCTTGTGCTCAGAGTAGGACCCCAGGCAGCCGGAGTGGGGCCCGCTCCTGCTCTACGCACAGGCTTGTGGTCTGCTCTGGGAGCACACCAGGCCCCAGGAGGTGGTATAGAGGGAAACCCAGCAAGTGCTCAGCAGGTCCCTGGACCCATCAGTGAATCCAAATGCCTTCTCTCAGAGCTCCTGAGCCAATGGCAAGGTGGACATTGGTCCCAAGGCAGAACATTATCACAGTTCCAGGGTAAAACCCTGTCTACAGGGACATAATTGGCTGAATTTCAGTGGGACAGAGGACACCCAGAGCCTGCCCTTGATGAGAGGGTGGGGTGGGGGGCTCAGATCTGACAGCTGAGCTGAGCTGTCCGTTCTGTTTGAATTTCCCTCGGTGTCCTGGGAGAGGGATGTGCAGTGTGCAGGCCACATTACAAAGTCGGCCGCGGAAGGACCTTAGGACAGGGAGGGAAACCCAGTGCCATCAACCAGGGGACAAAGGGAAGAGACAGGCAGAATGCAAGAGGAAATGGTGACGTCTGAAATGATGGACAAGAAGGTGTCTTGGCAGTGGCCAAGCACGCTCTAGGCAGCGGGGAGTTGTCTGTAGACCATGGCTGTTGGGCGTAGCAGTGGGTTTGGCTGGAATCCAGGTCTGTGAGCAAGGCTGTGCCAGTGGGAGCCATGTGGTCTGAGAGGTTCCCTGCAGGACCCGCTGGAGGTGAAGGTAATGGCAGTCTAGGGTGACAGCTGAGGAGGAGCCCGGGCTAGAAGCTGACCTTGCTCCCTATGGTAAAGGCCAAGGGTTTAGAACAAGATACGTGCCCCAGCTGCACAGATGTGCTCAGGATGGTATATTTAGGGTAGCCTCACTTCAGCTGCTTGTCACTTTCAAATGCCAAAAATCTGTGTTTCCGGAAAGAAGGGGTGGGGAGCCGCCCTGCACTGTCCCCAAAACCCAACAGAGATTTTAATTATATGTTTTAGTCTTAAAAAAAAAAAATCCTCTCTGTGGCTCTGGGCTCAGTGACCGCAAGCCAGGTTTTAAAAAGCACCAGGATGAGTGGATGTGAGGAGTACTTCCTGTCCTCTCCCTAGAGTCCTGGTCTAGTGATGGATGGAATACAGATGTGCTGGGCAGAGCCAAGGAACAGGCACATCTGGGCAGAAGCAGGTGGAAAGGGAGAGGAAGGAATGGACAGTGTCCCACAGCATCTAAAGATGATGGGCACACAGCACATGCCCACCCAAAAGTCAAGAGAGAGAATGTGACAGGGCATTGGCCCCTCCTTTGTAGGCAGACCTCGTTGAGGGTGGGTTCTGAACCTTGACCTGGTGTTTTTTCCTGCTGTGAACATCTATCCTCATGTGTCCTCCTCCATACCTACCTACTTACACACCCACAATGTTGGTGACAGTTTCTTTGGGTTTAGGAGCTTCACAGGCACCTCTGCTACATGATTGTGCTCAGGCCCTGATGTACAGGATCAAGTTGGTCCAGGCTGTTGCCTGTAACAGGGTGTGGTCAGATAGGGTCCCTCAGGCACATCCTCCTCCCCACCTTTTTCAGAACAAAGTGGGACACACATGCATCCTGGGAGCTTTCTCTAGGGACTGATCCAGAGCTCTGTGGTCACCCTCCCTTAATGATGTGTGTGGCCTACACAGGGTGTCTTGAAATACTCTTGGATTGAACTGGCCCTCACTTTCAGACTTCTGTGCTATGGGTTTGTGAAATCAAGAGCCAGGGATTCCAGCACAGAAAACTCTGCCTTGGTTGTACCAGACAAGCAGTGGATCTGGGAATGTTTCTGTTTATTTGGTTTGATTTTTTTTTTTTGAGACAGGGTTTCTCTGTGTAACAGCCCTGGCTCTCCTGGAACTCACTCTGTAGACCAAGCTGGCCTCAAACTCACAGAGATCCACCTGCCTCTGCCTCCTGAGTGAGTGCTGGGATTAAAGGCGTGCACCACTACCACCAGGCTGATCTGGGAAGTTTTTAGCAAAAGAGACACAGCTGGAATTGGCTCAAGGGAAGCACCCAGTTTCTTTGCAGAATGGTGGATCTGCAGCTCCTCTGTGCTTACTAGGGTTTGGAAAGCTGGGGGGCACCACAGAGCATTTGCTGGGGCCTTGTCCTCCCTGTGGGACCCTTGAACAGCTGTCTCTGCTTTGGTCACGGAGCAGCACTGAACAGTGTAGCTCGTTTGCTGCAGCAGCTCCCAGGGTCATGCCCTGCATGAGTTTAGCGTGTCCATGCGAAGGGAGCACACAGGGATCCTTTCCATGCAGGGCTACAGAAGTGCAGGAGCTGAGGGGTGAGCAATCGCCATCTGAGCTCTAACTTCGCAACTTTCCCCATGTATCAACGTGATAGCCTTCACAGAGCCCCATCGGAAGGCTGTGCCTGAAATGCAGAGGAGCAGGAGACAACACATTCAGTTTTCTCTTTCTCTTTTTCTTTTTCTCTTTCTCCTTCTTCTTCTTCTTCTTCTTCTTCTTCTTCTTCTTCTTCTTCTTCTTCTTCTTCTTCTTCTTCTTCTTCTCCTCTTCTCCTCCTCCTCCTTCTTCTCCTCCTCCTTCTCCTCCTCCTCCTCTTCCTCCTCCTTTTTCTTTCTTTTTGAGACAGGGTCTCTATGTAGCCCTGGCTGTCCCAGAACTAGCTATGTAGACCTCCTGTCTCTGCCACCTGAGTGCTGGGATTAAAGGCATGTGCCACCACTCCTCGCTCAATTTTATTTTTCTAAACAGAAGTATGAACAAGAAACCATGTCATGAAAATGTCAGTTCCAAGGCACACGGAAGGTTTCAAGGTGCCTCCTTTGCACCCATCTGATCTTTGGCCGTTCCCTGGGATCTGTGTCCTTGCCTATGTCATGAACCTTCAACACGGTGCCAAAAGAACATCATGAAAAGCATTTCCCTTTCCATGTATGTCCCACCCTCACCTTCCCATAAGTTAGGGTTGGGAATCTCCCAAAGATGCCGAGACTCCAAGAGGCAGCCCCTCAGCCATGCTCCAGCTGGGACAAGAGCACAGTGGAGCATTGGGACTTTCGTATACATGTGGGTGCGGAACCCAGGAACCCTAGCTCTCAGCAGGGTCCCTTCCATCACAGCAGCCTGACACCATGTGCTGATGAAAGCCGTGGTGTACAGTGAGTTAGAATTAGTGAAAGCAAGACAGGTGACCAGAGGAAATACATACAAGGCCTGCTGTGCTCCCCAGCCCCTGCTTGGAGAGTCCACCGAGCGAATTTGAGAAAGGGCATGGCCTGGAAGATGTGGTTTCTTGGGTTTTTCCAGTAAAATCCTGTTGCTGGCTGTAATGCTGGTAAAACTCGATCCCTGGAAGATTCAGATAGACTGGGGGACACACTACCGATTTCCTGGCCACTGCCCTGCATCCTGACCATGTGAGATATGCCTTGCCAGGAATTGTCGGAGGCGACTCCAGAAGAGGTGGTGATGTTTGGAGTGAGGTCTCTGAGTAAAGTATCTCTCCCTGTGCAGTTAATAATGGATAAATAGAGGGGGGGGGTCCCCAGAATGTCACTTGGGGGTATGTTGGAGAAGGTTCAGAGTGTTTTCTTCTCACATTTTTGACAACTTCATAAAATCCTTCAATTTTGCTGGCAAAATGGCCCAGAGGTTAAGCATATTTACTGCTCTTGCAGAGGACCTAGGTTCAGTTCCCAGCACTCACTTGTCAGCTCAAAATCGCCTGTAACTCCAGTTCCAATAGATATGATACCATCTTCTGCCCAGAGAGCATCTATACAAACATTGTGCACATATATGCAGGCAGGCACGCACATACATACATAAGATAATCATTCAGTTTCAGTATTGGTTTTCCCTAGTAGTATTTACAAAGATTACTTCATTTATCACATTTTAAAATTGCATTCATTCACTCAGTGTGTGTGTGTGTGTGTGTGTGTGTGTGTGTGTGTGTGTGTGTGTATTTATCTATCTACCTATCTATCTAGATATACATACCCACAAGCATAGTATACTGTCCTGTAACCACAGCAGTCTAGAGGCAGAGGAAAGAAGCTACTGAGTTCATAGCTAGCCTGGGTTATAGGGTGAGCTGGGCCAGCCTGCACTACAGAGTTAGAGTGTGTCCTTGGGGGTGTGGGAGAAGTGGGATTGGGGAGAATGCAGGGAGTACTATGGAGCCACTTCACGTTCTTGACTTTATTCTGAAAATTTTAACTGTTTAGGTTACGAGAACAGCAAAGATCTCTTATTCCTTCTGTAAGTTCTGCTACTGATGTTGTCTGAACCCCATCGAGACTATCATAGGAAGATGAGGTCAACACCAGTGCACCTGAACCAGGCTTATCCCTCCAATGCCTGCCTTCTGTTCCAGGCTGTAGTCCAGGACTCACATTGCATTTCCTTCTTTTCTCTCTGTGGGTTCCTCTGATCTGTCACAATTGCTAGTCTTTCCTTATTTCTCAGTACCTTGGCACCTTTGAAGGGTGCTGGTGACATGTCTCAGTCTGAGCTTGCCTGTGCTATGGTGAGAACGATGATTATGCACTTTGGGGAATGGTACCAGTGACCACGCCTTCCTCAGGGCATCAGATTAGACAACATGGTGTCTGTGACAGGAACTGATTCCTTGGTGTCTGCCAGAGTTCCTGTTCTATGATGTTACCATTTTTTCTTTTGTAATACGGGGAAGGTATTTTCAGGCTGTTCTTGTTATTTTAAATGTATGTAGGTTTTTTGTTTTGTTTTGTTTGTTTGTTTGTTTGTTTTTTTGCTTGCTTGTATGTCCATGCACCACATGTGTGCCTGGTGCCTGTGGAGGACAGAAGAGAGAATCAGATCCCTTGGAATTGGATTTACAGATGGTTGTGAGCTGCCATGTAGGTGCTGGGAATCAATCCTGAGTCCTCTGGCAGAGCAGCAAATACTCTTAACTGCTGAGCCTTCTCTCCAGCTCCAGGATGTGAATAACTTGTTTCTTAAATCTGTGATAACTTTAGCATCCACAAGTAAATCTTGCCTGCAAGTTTCCTTCCTTATTTATTATCTATCTATCTATCTATCTATCTATCTATCTATCTATCTTTTTTTTTTTTTTTTTTTTTTTTTTTAAAGATTTATTTATTACGTATACAGCATGTATGACTGCAGGCCAGAAGAGGGCACCAGATGTCATTACAGATGGTTGTGAGCCACCATGTGGTTGCTGGGAATTGAACTCAGGACCTCTGGAAGAGCAGTCAGTGTTCTTAACCTCTGAGCCATCTCTCCAGCCCCCTATCTATCTATCTATCTATTTATTTATCTTTGGGTTTTAAAAAAATATTTATTATTTATTTTATGTATATGAGTACTTTGTTTTCATCCATAGTAGAAGAGGGAATCAGATCCCATTACAGATGGTTGTGAGCCACTATGTGGTTGCTGGGAATTGAACTCAGGACCTCTAAAAGAACAGCCAGTGTTCTTAACCACTGAGCCACTTCTCCAGCCCCCTATTTTTGGTTTTTTGAGACAGGGTTCCTCTGTGTAGCTTTGGAGCCTGTCCTGGAACTCACTCTGTAGACCGGGCTGGCCTTGAACTCACAGAGATCCACCTGTCTCTGCCTCCTGAGTGCTGGGATTAAAGGTGTGTGCCACTACCACCTGGCCCCCTTACTCATTTATTAAGAGTCATCCTTTCTCTTAATTATATTAACATCATTATGGATTAACGGATGTTTATTTAATCCCATACGCTAACTCCAATACTACCGCTCCTTTCCTCCCCCATTCCCTTCTTTCCTGGCACAGGGTCTCACTATGGTAGCCCAGACTGGCCTCAAATTCATGGTCTTCTGAAATTCTGAGATCAAATGTGCACTGTCACACAAAGGTCCTTCTTTCTATGATGAGAATATGTCGGCATCATAGTCTACATCAAATGCCGTAGGCTCCGTCTCTCCCTGGAGAGCTCAGCTTCCTTTGCTGAAGGGATGTTTAGAAAGCAGGATCTGGGTACCAGGTTGCTCATGACTGCTGGAGTGTCATTTTTACATTGACTCAGTGGCCAGAGTCAAGAAATAAGCTAGCCCACACCTGAGTATACACCTGTATTTCTGTGTCCACGTGTTCATGATGACAGAGCTCTTGCAATCATCTGAGCTCAGACTCTGACCTCCAGTCCCAGTCTGGAGTGGAGTTACTTTAGGTGTGGTGAGGCCCCATGATTAAAAACCCCCAAGAGCTGCTCACTCTGGGTGTGCTCCTCATCCGTAGCTCTCCTGAGTCAGTCTTGTTTGGGCTGGTCTGTCACAGGCACTGTCCGGTAGAGTGTAGGGTGTTGTATGTCCACAGTCTTTGGCGGGATCACCCACCCACCCCCATTAGCAATGACCAGAATTGACTCGAGATATTGTCCAAGGCCCCCAGGGAGGCAAAACTGACCCTGGTTGAAAAGCACTTCCTTTGAATGATGCCAGACCTCCCTCTTCAGCCTTGCTGGCTTAGGATGTGTCATCCCTATGTGGTCATCTAGTAATAATCAAGAAAAATTAGAAATGTCTTGACTTCCAAATTCAACTTTCAAAAAAAAAAAAATGTCCCACAGACAGTCACAGAAATACATCTAGAGCTGTGTACAAGGCTACTGCAGCATGAGCTGACCAGAAACAATGCAAACATCAGTAGGAGACAAACTGTGAACTGAGTACACATCTTCTCAGTGGGATGCCACACAGCTGGGAAAATCACTGCAGTGTGCAGTCTGCAATCTGTCATCTGTCAAGACATGTTCTCTAGAAATATCACTTTAGAAAGAGCATGCGGCGCAATGTAGATAATAATCCTTTATCTAAAAAAAAGATAAAAATAGAAATAGTATGAACATGTTCATACGCCATGCATACATGTTCAGGTACATATGTAATTGTGTGCACATGTATGATATATGCATGCGAATGTATGGAGGTGTGTGTGCCTGTGTGCACACGTGTGGACGCAGGAGCAGACATTGGGTGTCTTCTGCTATCACTCTCCACGTCCTGTCTTCGAGATCGGGTGTCTCATTGAACAGCAAGCTTCCCAGTGCTGCGAGGCTGGCTGGCCAGCAGGCTGTAGGGATCTGCCTGCCTCCACCTCCCAGTGCTGAGGTTACAGCACATACAGCTGTGCTCAGCTTTTAACATGGGTGTTAGGGATTCAAACACAGGTCCCCATGGGCACAGCAAATGATCCTAACCACTGAGTTACTGCCTCAGCTCTGTCACTGTATATTTTAAATAGCGAGCTAAGCCACAAATGAAAAAAAAAATTACTACTTTTGAGTGGTGAAAGGGGACAGAGACAGAGTGCAGGGCGTGGAAAAGGGAGTCAGATCACTTGCAAGGCTCCTTGTTTGCGCATTTCGTAAAGATGTCACAAAACATGAAACAAACACCAATTCAAATACAAAAATAAAGAGCAAATCTAGCGAAATTCAAAGCATGGTAATTGAACTAACTGTATATTAAGTTGGTGGCTTAGCTATAATGAGGAAAATTTTGGGGGTATGATTTTAAACCAGAGCAATCCATTCCTAGTGAAAGAGTAAGAACAAAATAGAAGGACTGGAGAGATGGCTCAGCGGTTAGCGCACTGGTTGCTTTTGCAGAGAACCTACGTTCAGTTCCCAGCACCCAGCTGGCAACTAATAACTGTTACTCCAGGTCTAGGAGGTCTGATGCTCTCTTCTGGCCTTTTCAGGTGATCCCAGCACTCAGGAGGCAGAGGCAGATGGATCTCTGTGATTTCAAGGCCAGCCTGGTCTACAGAGTGAGTTCCAGGACTGCCAGGGGGATACACAGAGAAACCCTGTCTTGGGGGGGAAAAAAGAAGAAAAGAAAAAAAACAAAAAACCCCAATCTTAAAAAAAGAAAAAGAGTACTCAGAAGGCAGCATTGAAAGGGCTTCAGAATGGCCAGAGGGACAAGGAGAGAAGCCTGAGGCCCTGAGTTTGAATTCCAGAACCCACATTACATTAAAACAAAGACAAAGCCAGGCATGGTGGTGCTCACCCCAGCACTGGGGAGGCAGAGCCAGGCGGATCTCTGTGAGTTCGAGGTTGGCCTGGTCTACAGAGAGTTCTAGGACAGCCGGGGCTACACAGAGAAACCCTGTCTCAAAACAACAACAACAACAACAACAACAACAACAACAACAAGAAGCCAGGCACAGTGAGAAGGGCTTCTAACCTCAGCACTGGGGAGGCAGAGACAGGCGGATCTCCAGGGTTTACCTGGCCAACCAGCCTAGCCTAGTCAGTGAGCTCCAGGCCAGGGAGAGACTCTGTCTTAAAAAACAAACAAGTCGGGCGGTGGTGGCGCACGCCTTTAATCCCAGCACTGGGGAGGCAGAGGCACGCGGATCTCTGTGAGTTCAAGGCCAGTCTGGTCTACAGAGTGAGATCCAGGACAGGCACCAAAACTACACAGAGAAACCCTTTCTCGAAAAACCAAAACCAACCAACCAAACAAAAAACAAGGAGGAGAGCACCTGAGGAACAATACTTAAGGCTGTCCCTTGACCTCTAAACACACATGTAGGCATGTACTCATACACACGAGTATGTGCACACACACACACACACACCAAAACACCACATAGGTTAACACTCAGCAACTAAACAGCATCAGACTTTGCTTGCCTGTCACAAGTGCCTCCGTTCGGCACTGCCGACATTGGGGCAGGATATTCTTTGTTGTGGGCATCATCCTCTGTACTGTAGGCTTGGAAGCGGCATTCCTGACCTCCTATCAGATGCCCACATGGACCCCTTCCCCTCCCTAGCTACAATAACAGACAATGACTAGACATTGCCTAAGATCCTTAGGGAGGCAAAATCGTTCCCGCTGAGAACCACGGTCTACAGATGGCCCTAGCCACCCATGTTCTATTTTAAAACCTGGTGGGCCAAGGCTGTAGAAAGAAAGAACTAGGCCAGAGAAATGGCTTGGCTTCCTCCACAAATTTAATGGTCACAGTTTGATCCCAGAACCCACAGTGGAAGAAGAGAATTATCTACCAGAAGTTGTCCTCCGATCTCCAAATGTGCACTGTGGCAAGGGTTTCCCTGCATGCATGCACACAATAATAAATAAAATATTTTCGATTTTTAAAAAAGATCTGCTTTTTAGGTGGGGGGAGGAGTATGTGCACATGAACGCAGGTATGCTTGGATGCCACAAGAGGGTGTCGGATCCCCTGGAGCTGGGTGGCTTTGATCAACCCAACTTGAGTGCTGGGAATAGAACTCGGGTCCTCTACAAGAGAAGCACATGCTCTTAATGCTGAGCCACCTCTCCAGCCCCAATTAAAAACAAACAAACAAAAACCTCCAAAAAACAGAAAAGAAAGAACCAGCATTCAGCGAGGTGAAGGAAGAGCTGTCCTAGCCGAGAAATCCTGAAAAACACAGGGTCGGCGTGTATGAACCCTAAAGAAGTCGGCATGGCTGGAATCCAGCAGCAGGGGCTGAGGCACACAAGAGGACCACAGAATAACAGGAAAGGCCGGGCCATTCACAAGACACTGTGCTCCTTACCTCAAATAACTCAGCACAGTGATCCCAGACACCCTGTGACCTGGGAAGAATTCTATCCGGTTCAATTGTTGCTGATGCTGTGACAGTCTATGGCACTCAGAGGCAAGCCTCTTGCCACGTGGGCAGCAATGTATGTCTAGAGTTTCCAGCAGCGGGGTCTAGGGAGAGGGCTCAGTGGGAAAGCACTCTCACTGCCAACAGGAAGCCTGGAGTGCAGATCCCCACCATCCACACGAAAGCCAGGCAGACTGGATGGCTGCCTGCAGTCGATGCGCAGGGCAAGGTGGCCAGCTAGACGAGCTGGAATTGGCCAGCTCTGGGTTCAGGGAGAGACCCTGTCAATACCTAAGGAGAAGAGTGGTCAAAGAAGGTTCTCAGTGTCCACCTCAGACCTGCATGTCACACAC
This sequence comes from Peromyscus eremicus, assembly GCF_949786415.1. Lineage (NCBI taxonomy): Eukaryota > Metazoa > Chordata > Mammalia > Rodentia > Cricetidae > Peromyscus > Peromyscus eremicus. The sequence continues at coordinate 134,486,736 of NC_081417.1, forward strand.
ACCTGCCCTCGCGCATGCAAACACACACACACACACACACACACATACACACACACACACATACACACAGATACACACACACATACATACACACACATACACACACACATACACACACACATACACATATACACACACATACACACGCACACATACACACACACACATACACACATACACATACACACACACATACACACACATACACACATACATACACACACATACACACACATACACATATACACACACATACACACATACACACATACACATACACACACATACACACACATACACACACACATACACACACATACACACACATACACATATACACATACACATACACACACACATACACACACACACACATACACACATACACACACATACACACACATACACACACATACACACACACATACACACACATACACACACATACACATATACACACACATACACACACATACACACACATACACATATACACACACATACACACACATACACACACATACACACACACACATACACACACATACACACACATACACATATACACACACATACACACATACACATACACACACACATACACACACACACACACATACACACACACACACACACATACACATACATACACACACACACACACATACACACACATACACACACACACACACACACACACACACACACACACACACACCACAAAAGGAAAATAGAGTCTCCAGCAAGGACTCTAGACAGGTAGCTCCACAGAGCCGAGAGATGGGGGGCGCTCAGTATGGGGACATACAGGCTGCCCTCTGCAAAGCTGTAAACAGGGAAGCCGAGTTTACTGAGCTGCCTGAGGCTTTGAGAAAACAACCCTAGAACCCTTGGCCTCCTTCTCCAGACCCTGATAAAACCAGCTCCAGATGCCATGCTTTGGGAAAAGGCCCACTGTGGGCAGGAGGTGGCTTCTCCGGCCACAGCAGTGTCCACATCCTGCCCGTCTGCATCTGGAGCCCTGTGCCCATCCAGCCAGACTAGACCTCCACATGCCAAACCTTGCGTTGATCAGCAAGACACCCACAAAATGTTTCTCCTAGACAAAGTTAGATTCACTCAGACAACCTAAATCTGTCCTGCTCCTGACCAGAAGAAATAACCCAGAAGCCACCCTCCTCAGAGTGGCTGGCCCGGGAATGGGGTCTTCTCACTAGTCCCTCAGGGCCCATGGGAGAGTTAGCCTCCTCTCTGTCTTAGGCCCCCACCCTACTCCCAGAATGCTGTCTGTCAACCCACCAGCCTCCTTGTGCCTTCCGGCTGAGACCAACCGCACATCCCAGTCTCCTTGAGCTTGTTTTCCTAGGTTGCTCTCTCCTGCCTGACACGTTTTCTTTTTCCTCAGCCCAGCCGAAGAGCCTCCTCAACTTCCTCGACTCCTTTCACAGCAGGCTGTGGGTCTGTCCCCTCGTGTCAGTGGGGTGCGTCCCCTCTAGATGGTGAGCTCTTTAGGGCAGGAACTGAACATGGCTGGTGGACGGATGGATGGCAGCAGCCTGTTCATCAAGCCACTGTGTTCCGGGGACAGAGAGAGTGACCTTCTGTTCTTCCCCAGGACACTGGCTCAGTGTCCATCACTCACAGCTCCTGGGGCTGGGGTGCTACTGCTGGTCTGAGTGACAGCCACGTCACAGCGAGTCTCCATCAGAGGCCACTGGTGTCCGCACTTGCTGTGAGATTTGTCTCCTTCCCTGGCGGGGCCTTTGAGGGTGAGGACAGGTTCCCCAGGCCCTGAGGAGGCGGGGCTGGGCATGACTGCCCTATGCAGCTGGTACCAAAGGCTGAGGGCCCCACACCAGACTTACAAGACCCTGGGCTCCTGGGCTCACGCAGGACCTCAGAGGAGGGTGGGGCCCTGGGGTTGGTGACCTGTGCATTCTGCACCTGAAGGAATGTCTCCCACCAGGAGCCTCAGTGCTGTGGTGAGACCCAGGCTCGCTCCTGGGGTATTTTCAGCTGAGTCTCCGCACTGACTTTTTTCACAGGTCGTTTCCATAAACGGCACTGCACACATAATTACTGGTCCAGTCCTCAGCTGGCTCCAGACCCCAAATTAAAAGGGAACACCCGCACAGGCCACCACATCAAGCCTGCCGAGGTAAAAAATAATTCCCAGGAGATGTGAGCAAGGGTGCGATTCCTCCAGAAGAAATTCAAAGAAGAACTGAACTGTGGGAATATTCTAGAAAGATGTGGGCATGATGACACATGCTTGCTTATTTCCCTATCCCATGACTCACTTTTGGAGAGACCCCCCCATCAGTAGGCAGGGTGTGTAGATACAGTGTGAGTCAGAACTGAGAAGGTCTTCAGGGTTGGGGTTCAGAGGCAGGGAAACTGAGGCAGCGTTCCATTGATGTCATAGATGAGCTCAGGGTAGTATGATACGACTCGGCCATGTGAAATGAGTGGCCCTGGAGTTCAATGGGTGGCATGTTGGGGTGGAGGTTTTGTCCACAAGGACTCTGGAATGCCCGTTGAAGCTACCTTTGTCCTGCTGGGTCCCATGGCACTGGGGGTGTGAGGAGACACTCAGATGTGCTCACTGTTGGCGTCACAGACATGGGGATGGCGGGCTCCTGTCCCATCCGATGCAGCTCTCAGTGCTCCCTGACTCCTACTGGGCTGTCTCCCTCCCCTCTGCCAGTCTGCCCTGAGCCCCTGTCCACGGGGGCTGTGGCACAGGGTGGGGTGAGAGCCATGGAGAGTCGCGTTCGGGTCGTTTCCAGGTTGTTTTCCAAGGACAAGGAGAAAAAGGGGCTATCTGTGACCCCAACTCAGCAGAAAAAGCCAAGCACCCCAGGAGATGTACCTTGCAGGCTGGGACCTGATCACGGGGAGCTTGCCTGTCAAGGGTGGAAGAGTTGAGCTAGGTCAGGTGTATGGAAATCTTGCCCACCTCTTTTAAAACATGAGTGGAGTTTCTTATCTAATCTCTAAAAATGGAGGTGGGTGGGTGTGGGTGAAGCTCAGTGGTAAGGACATTTGCTTAGGAAGGGAAAGGCCCTGAATCTGATATCCAGGCTGTGCTCGCGCACGCACGCACACACACACACAGGCAGTGGATGAGAACGAGGATATGCTTTTTTTTGGTAAAGGGAAGTAGACTCGGGGCCTAACACGCGCTAGGCCAGGGCTCCACCTCTGAGCTGTATTCCCCTTTTCTTTTTTTTTTTTTTTTTTTTTTTTGGACATTTTTTAAGATTTATTTATTTATTTTGTATACAGCATGTATGACCAGAAGAGGGCACCAGATCGAACTATAGGTGGTTGTGAGCCACCATGTGGTTGCTGGGAATTGAACTCAGGACCTCTGGAAGAGCAGTCAGTGCTCTTAACCTCTGAGCCATCTCTCCAGCCCTTCTTTTCCTTTTCAAAACAATTTACTTATATTACTTGTAACCGCACCTATGCATGTCTGTCTGTCTGTGGGTATGTGCACTTGAGTGCAGGTGCTCACAGAGGCCGGAGGGAATTAGATCCCAGTAGAGCTGGAGGACCAGGGGTGTGTGAACTGTCTGACATGGGTGCTGAGAACCAAACCAGGTCTTCTGGGAGAGCAGCAAGCTCTCTGGACCCTAAGCTACCTCTCTAGCCCTGGTTTTCTTCCTTCCTTCCTTTTTTCCTTCCTTCCTTCCTTTGAGACAGGGCCTCAGTAAGTTTCCCAGGCTGGCTTTGAACTGTAAATGCTCCAGCCTCTGGCTCCTGACTACCTGGAACTACAGACATAGAACAGCTTTATTCAAAACCCTCTCAAAAGAACCGAATCTCCATTAATCAGAATAAAATGAACAAGGATCATCTGTGGACCGTTCATGCAACTCAGAAGTTAAGAATGATGGAAACAAGAATGCAGGTGATTCTCAGAACTTCATGGAGTGGGTTAATAGACCACACACACACTGGGGTGGCCATACTGCATGGTCCCATTTCTATGAAGCTTGGAAACAGGCTTGGGGAGACTTTGGTGATAGGAATCATGGCAGTTGCCCAGGGGGACTGGCTGGTAGAAGCAGGATTCCCAGAGGAACTCATTATCTGATTGTGGATGGTCTGAATTTTATGTAATGAGCCTGTGAAACTTCTGTGAATGGCAGCTGTATGGAGGGCATAAGCACAGGATGCAGACGAGTTGCTGTGTGGCCTTGGGAATATCACCAGCCTTCTCTGAGCCTCACTCTCCTGAGGCAGTACTGTGAATGCGAGTGCAGGGACAGATGTGGAGGTCTGGCCATGTGGTCAGTGCTGCTATCATCTCAGTCAGCACTGGAAGCCCCTTAAAGACCAACAGCTCCATTTCACAGAGGGGGAAACTGAGGCTCAGAGAGGGAAGCCGGGAAAGGCCAACCACAGTGAGAGCAGTCAAGAGGGGGATTCTCTCCGTGTGAGCCCCAGGTCAAAAGCCCCTTGACCCAGCCCTTCTCAGGTCCTCTTGTTTCTAAATTGGGGGTGGGGTGGCTGTGTGTCACCCCTGACAGCCGCCTTCATGACACGTGTAGTCTCTCCCACCGGAAGGTCGTCTCTGAAAGGACACAGGCAGCGCCTGTTCTGTGTGACTTCCCCAGCAACTAAACTGGAGCCAGGCCTCCTGGCACATAGTAGGTACTACCTGACTACTTGTGGAAGAGATGGATGGATGGATGAGCGAGTGAGTAAAGAAATGACCGAGTTCCCTGGTAAAGGGTCAAAGGACGTGACCCTGAGGTCAGTGGCGAGAAAGCATCACCCTCAAAGTCACATGGCTGGCAGGGACAGAGCGGGACCAAGGCCTGGTCTTTCATTCCCTCAGATCTGGCCACCACAGTTCATTGCTGCCCCTGCCTGGCCATCTGAGGCCCCAGAAGAAAAGCTCCTGGGCTGGGAAAGGGGCCCATGCACGTGCAGATGGCTCCATGTGGTCCTGCCTGGACCCTGACTGTTGGTGCTTTTGTGCCTCAGTTTCCCCATCCAGAACACAGCCGCCTGCCTGTCCACTGACATGAGCAGAGCTGGTCCTTCCTGCCCCCTTCCACCCTTGGGAAGGACAGGAGGGCCTGAGGCCACCCAGCCCACGACGGGGCAGTGAGGCCAGCAGGTGCCAATGAAACAGTCGAGGATCAGGCCTGGGAGGCATCTTGCTTTTCTGATACTATCACAGCAGACCAGAAACAGGACCACTGAGGGGAGCTCACAATGACGGAGACCAGCAGGGACTGAGGGTGGGTCAGGAGGGGATGAGAATAGGGTCTGGTGCTGAGAGTACCAACTTAGTTCAGGGACACCAGGGACAGGAGTCTGCTGTCACACTGCTCCACGGGGTCACAGCCATTGACACCCTGGGATGCTGCTGCTGTGGGTGGCATGCTGGTTCCCGGGCCCTGACCTTCAGGCTTGGGCCTGGGCTTGCCAACAGAAGTCATCCGGGTACGTGCCTGACACATGGGCCCTGGCACTCAGCAGGTAAGCAATCATTCTAAGATGGGCATAGTGGCTCATGCCTTTAATCCCAGCACTCAAGAGAGAGAGAGAGAGAGAGAGAGAGAGAGAGAGAGAGAGAGAGAGAGAGAGGCAGGCAGATCTATGTGAGTTCAAGGCCAGCCTGGTCTACATAGTGAATTTCAGGATAGCCAGAGCTACATAATGAGACTCTGTCTTGAAAAAACAAACAACAAAATCACTCTAGCTGGGCGGGCGAGCTTACTGCTGTGGCCAGTGTATCAAAATAAAGATGATGCTCTGATGGGTCACCCACAGTGAGTCTGCATTCAACACAGACCTGTTGTTAATTCCACAGATCCTACACTGAGGAGGGTCAGTCAGTGTGGGGGCAACAGGATTTAGATGGATGTGGCCTAATGCTGTGTCCTGGTCCTGCTATCTATCTTTTCTGGGACCATGAAACGGGATGGTAAAGACAGGTTCATGCACCGTTGCCCCAACCAAACGAGAACTGGAAGGATGTAAAGGTCAAAGGCTAAGTTTTCTTCTAAACACAGGACACACAGCCTTTGGTTGGCTTTTAGAATCTGTTTTTAGGTTTCAGTGTGCATGAGACACAGACACACGGGGCTAATTTACCTCCCCGCTTCTTTCCGTCTCTCCTTCTCCCGCTCTCTTTCTTTCAATAAGGTCTGCTGTTACTCTGATGGTCTGGAAGGCTCTAAATATATGGTGGAGCCCAGGCTGGCCTTGAAGCCGTGGCAATCCTCCTGCTTCAGCCTCCCGAGTGTTAGGTTTACAGTTGTGATTCACCAATGCAGCCACATTGATTGTATCGCTTTACTTGCAAAGCTGGGCGGCAGCTGGCAGAGCTGGGGGGCGGCAATGTCCTGGCTCCTGCTCACACTGGGGGGCGGCAGTGTCCTGGCTCCTGCTCACACTGGGGGGAGGCAGTGTCCTGGCTCCTGCTCACACTGGGGATTGGCAGTGTCCTGGCTCCTGCTCACACTGGGGGGCGCAGTGTCCTGGCTCCTGCTCACACTGGGGATTGGCAGTGTCCTGGCTCCTGCTCACACTGGGGATTGGCAATGTCCTGGCTCCTGCTCACACTGGGGATTGGCAGTGGCCTGGCTCCTGCTCACACTGGGGATTGGCAGTGTCCTGGCTCCTGCTCACACTGGGGGGCGCAGTGGCCTGGCTCCTGCTCACACTGGGGGGAGGCAGTGTCCTGGCTCCTGCTCACACTGGGGGGGGGGGCGGGGGGCCCCCGGCAGCAGTGGCCAGGCTCCTGCTCACACTGAGGGGGGTGGGGGGGCCCCGGCAGCAGTGGCCAGGCCCAGTTCACACTCTAAGTGAAGGGAGGCTGCTTTTCTGCCCCTGTTCATTTGTCAGTCAGTCATATAACCTTGAGGACATGTCTGTAGGGGTCCTATATATTCATGTAGTTTCAGACAGAGTCTCACTTTATAGCCCTGGCTGGCTAGTCTGGAACTCATAGAGATCCACCAGCCTTGCCTGGCCAAGGAGTCCCATTTAAAGGGACATACGTTAGGGATTCCCCTAAAGCTGCGCAGCAGCAGCAGCAGCAGCAGCAGCAGCAGCAGGCCCTCCTCTGTGTACAGCACCAGCTCCCACCAGAGCTCTTCAGGTTTTGACCGAGGATGGGGGTGGGGTGCAGAACATGGGCTGGTGATTCATTCGGATCGGCAGCTCCTCTGGGGACATTCTTGGGCAACTCTATCCTTGGTTCTTAGTCCTAAGCCCTGGGTCAGCTTGTCCTAAGGACTGAGAGGCAGTTACAGCCCCACATGTGGTCTGTCCTAAATCCCCACCCTGCCCTCTGAGCAGAAAGGCAGTATCTAGATCCCTCCTTGGAGCTGGGCTATTGGCCAAAGAGCTGCCTTCCTGCTGTGCTCTGCTCTACCGTACCGCAGCTACCACCAGCTCTGGATGGGAAACAGAGGCTTGGCTGCCCTCCCTTCCTGCCTTCTGGTAGGAAGACAAGTGACTGAGGACACACACCCTGCTGCCCAGTCCCCTGAGTTCCTCTGCCCATGCCCTATCAAAAGCATCTTGGAGGGAATATCACCAACCCGAGCACCGGATGCAGAGCTATTTCAGGGCAGCCACAGCCCCTCTGTGTCTCCCTCCCATCCCTGGGCAATGGGAGTAGGGACTGTGGCTGTTTACCTGGCTGCAAGGAGGACAAGCTATGCTGTGCAGGGCCTGGTGACCATGGCAAGGTCCTCTCCCTGCTCTCAGCTCAAGGCCTGGTACTCAGACCGGCCCAGCCTAGTGTCTGCTCAGGCCCCGACCCACCACAAGCGTCAGCAAAACAGGCGAGGACCTGACCAACTGCGATGAAAAGGTATTCTGGAAAAGCACCTTTCAGACTACTAGAGGCTGGGGCTGGAGAGATTGGCTCAGCAGTCAAGAGCTGCTCATGACTTCCTATAATCTTTGACTCCAGGCCCAGGGGATCTGACGCCCTCTTCTGCCCCCACGAGGCACTGCATGCACTTGGTACACATACATATATGAAGGTAAAACCTTATATACATAAAAGAAAAATATTTTTTAAAGGTGGGGGAGGTAGCTGGAGAGACGGTTCGGGAGTTAAGAGCACTGGCTGCTCTTCCAGAGGACCTGGATTTGATTTTCCAGCACCCACGTGGCCGCTCACAACTGTAACTCCAGTTCCAGGGGATCTGATGCCCTCTTCCAGCCTCTTCAGCAGCAGGCACGAATGTGGTGCATAGACATATATGCAAGCAAAACACCCATACACGTAAATTAAAAAGTAAAACACTAGTAGGAGAAGGCGGCCCTGAGGTCTAGAGATACCTGGGCAAAGGAAGAGCCACATTTTGGGAGAATGGACTCACAGCTGCCCCTTGGACCATTCACTGCCCTGAACACTCACTCCACGCCAGACCAAGGTCCAGATATTGGGGCCCAGTCCCACAGAACTACAGTCATGGCTTGAGTCGGTCCACTCCACCTCCTGACAGTGCACCCCACCCACCCACTTCCTGCTGCCCAGAAAGAACCTGCCGTCAGGGCGTATGGGTCAGCTCTGGTCACTTTGATGATATGACCACAGGTTTCCACGATGAACTTTGTCCCTCTCTTCCGGGCTGCGTTTATCACAATGACAGCATCACAGTCTCTGTTTACTCATCAGTCTTCCCAGGACCTGGACCTAGGAGACCTGGGCATCACCAGATTCCCACTCCTGGGTCCCTTGGCGGGCAAAGACCCTGGGAACTCGCGCTAGCCCTCAGACCTTCCAGCCCTGACCCCTGCAGTCGCCTCTTCCCCGTGGTGCTGTTGCACCTTGGCTCCCAGGGGGCACTAACCGAGGACATTATCCACAGATAGGCGGCTATGCCCACTCCGCATGGAGACTGCTGCCACCAGGGGCCCTCGAACTCACCCATATTGACGAAGCTCATGACCAGGTCAGCGCGGCCCAAGTGAGGCTGAGGGGGCCCGCCGTCGTCGTCATCGGCCATGGCGTGGTACAGGTCCAGCATGAAGAGGGGCGCGGACGCTGGCTGCCGGGAGGCAGCAGGTGGCACACGGGGTCGGGGCCGCCCAGGCAACCCGAGCACCGCCAGGATCTCTCGCTGCATGTCCCGGCGCTCGCGCGCTCCCAGGCGACGCTGGGGACAGGTGTGTGGGGGACGTGGGCCGTGGCCGCCACCCAGAGCGCACAGAGCCAGGCCCAGCAGCCAGAGCGGCCCAGGACGCACGGCCATCTCGGACGCTCAGCGGACGCGCATCCACCGGCAGCCGGCCGGGCCCGGGCGCGACGCCCCGACAGCGAGGACCGAACGGCCCCGCGGATCCCCTGAGTTCGCACCTGTCGCGGGCAGCTCTGCAGCGGCCGCGCACCACGCGCTCGGCAGGCGGTCGCTGAGCCCGTAGGTCCCGCAGAGCAACTTGGGCTCGGGCGGCGCGGACCCGCCAGTGTCCGGAGCGGGACCTCCTGTGGCCTCGCAGACAGGCGAGCGCCTTCTCGGCTCCGCCCCTGCCCGGGCCAACCAATGGGGGGTAGAGGGCGGGCCCGAGCGCGGACCGACGCCCGCCCGGTGTCTACGCTGCACCGAGTGGTGGGAGCGCCTGGTGCGACCCAGAGGTAAGTAACGGGCCGACTGGGAAAAGGCCTTCAAGGGTGTCCTGGGTCCCCATCCAGATGGCGGGGCGCACGCTGGGCTCCGCGCGGAGACCTCGGGGTCCCTGAAGCATGCACCTGTGCCCTAGGCCGGGTGGGTTCCTGAGTCCCCGGGGAACGGTGGGATCCGCAGCGTCGCCCTTCTCCTCGACATAGCGACATAGATGGAGTCCAGACATAGTTCGGCCGTCTGGGCTGGGCTGATGCCAGCCGTGCCGCGAGGGAGGGGCACATTCCGTTGCACACTCCTTGGGTGCCAGGCGCCTTCTCCACCGGGTGGATCCCGTTGCTGACCCAACACGGGATGGACTCTGGGAGCTCCCCGAAAGGGGGGCCACCTTTGCTTAGCTCTTCATTTGTGACAACCTCCAGCAGCTTGCAAGAAAGGGATCCCGGGAAAACTCCTTGACTTACACCCCTTTCTGCATTCCCGTCTCCCATGGCTGCTGCCACAGCATTGACTCGTAAAGGTTCCCCGGCGCTTAAGTAGCACCTAGACCAAGCTGAAAGGAATTGACCAAGAAAGGCGGAAGTCAGTGGGAGGAAAGTACCCAGCAGAGGGAATGACTGTGTCAGGCTGGGAGTGTCAGCGGTAGCAGCGTTTCCAGCCTATTCTTAGTGTTCGTTCACACACCATTATGGGGCACACAGTCTCTCTCTCTCTCTCTCTCTCTCTCTCTCTCTCTCTCTCTCTCTCTCTCTCTCTCCTTTCCTTCTATTTTCCTTCTTTCCTTCCATTTTCCTTCCTTCCTTCCATTTTCCTTCCTTCCTTCCTTCCTTCCTTCCTTCCTTCCTTCCTTCCTTCCTTCCTTCCTTCTCTTCTTGGTTTTTTGAGACAGGATTTCTTCTGTGTAACAGCTCTGGCTGTCCTGGAACTCACTTTGTAGACCAGCAGGCTGGCCTCAAACTCACAGAGATCCATCCACCTGCTTCTGCCTCCCGAGTGCTGGGATTAAAGGCGTGGGCCACCACTGTCCAGCAGTCTTTTCTTTTTTCTTTCCCTTTCTTTCTTTTTTTTAGGCAGATTCTCACTATGTAGCCTTGGCTGACCTGGAACTTGCCCTGTAGACCAGGCTGGCCTCAAACTCACAGAGATATGCCTGCCTATGCTTGCCTCTGGGATTAAAGCATGTGCTATTGTGTCCCAAAAAAAATTATTATTATTTTTTTAACAGATGGGGAAACTGAAGCATACAGAGGTTAACTGAAGAGCTGGAAGTGAAGGGTGGCTGCTGGAGGGCCTTCCAGGAGGGAGACCATAAAGGCCCCGCAGGTGGTGCTACACGAGCATTTGGGCCTGTTATGGATTCTCCAGTGTGGATTCAAAATAAAAAGCCAAATGAATGTATAATGGTCACCAAAATGTGGTGAGGTGATCTTTCAAAAGTTTGCTTTTTCTTAAGTGTGTGCACTTCCTGTGTACAAGTGTCTTCTCCTCTGAGGTCAGAAGAGGGCGGTGGATCCCCTGGAACTGGAGTTACAGCCTGTTGTGAGCCACCTGATGCTCTGGGAACTGAACTCAGGTCCTCTGTGAGAGCAGTGAAGTGCTCTTAAATGACGAGCCATCCCTCTAGCCTGGTTTCAAGTTTCAACTAAATTCTTCAAGTAATCATCCACAGTCTGTCTTTCATCCAAAAGGTCGCTCTTCATACTGTTTCAAAGCCCCCATAAAGACTGGAGGAGCGGGAAGGTTGCTGCAAATTCAAGGCCAGAACAGTTTATATAGTTCCGGAAGGCCAAACAAAAACAAACAGAGCAAGGAGGAGGAGAAGGATGGAAAGAAGGGAAAAAAAGGGGGGAAAATGTTGGACTTCTCAGGACAATGCTGCCAAGGAGCCTTTAAAACTGCCACACTGAGGTTAGCGCTAGACTGTGGGTGGGAGGGGAGACAGATAGTGATAGGGGAGGAGACTGATAATGATTCTCGTGATGGGATTGATGACTGAAGACGGCAGTAAGATGTTCTCTATATAATTTTTGTTCAGGAGCTCTTGAGTCTCCTGCACACAGCCCCCCCCCCCCCCGCCCCCTCTGGACCCTGGGTACCCTCTGCATCAGACTCCACACCATACCACCGGGAACCTTCCACCCCACCTGGAATTCTCAGGTTGCATTCTAGGCCACCAGCATGGGACTGGTTTTGGGGGTGGGGTGGGGAGGTCATTCATCTCAGCTTAGGAGCTAGCCACCTGCTTACCACAGTGCTTCACATTCTTGTAAACAGAAGCAGGGTTTAGCCAGCCACCCAAGAACCACCACCCAGGATTCAGTTTGCCAGTGGCCATGGTGGGCTGCTCGCTACTGGGCCCTGAACCAAGACTCCACCTTTGAGCAGTTCCCTCTCTAACAGGGTTGACCATCTGGGAACTTGGTCATTTCAAAGGCAGAATGAAAGCTGTACCCCCAGAGGAGCCGGTGGTTTCTGGAAGGCTGAGTAGGGGTGCTGGGAAGAGGAGGTGGGTTCCCATGAGTGGAACTCTGAAACAGCAGAAAGACCAAGGTGTCTAAAGTTTCTTGGAGAAGAGAGTGTCCAAACGTGAGCTTTCTGGCTCACCTGCTGACTGTCACTTTGCTAAGTTACTGAACTTTATCCTTAGGGGGACTCAAGACCATAGAATTGGGACCTGTATTGAGATGTATCTAGAGTGCAAGTTCTCCATAATGTATGGAATGAGCATTCCATGAACGTTAGCTGTTGATGTATCAGCTAAAGCCCCAGTAGACACTAAATTTGTATCATTTATCTCGAATGTGTGTGCACACGCATGTGCATGTCATGTGTGGAGGTCAGAGAACAACTTCTGGGAGTAGTTGGTTTTTCTCTTACCATGTGGGCTCTGGATTGAGCTCAGGTCATTAGCCTTGGTGGCAAGCACCTTTATTTGCTGAACCATCTCACCAGCCATTAAACATGTCTCAGAACTGTTATTATGGCGGAGAAAGGCTCATGTACAGGTTAGATGATGATTTTGTGGAATCCATTCCCAACCTTTTTGTGGGCTCTGGGATTAAAGGGAGGTCTCCAGGTGTGTGTGGCCAGCACCTTTATGGCTGATCCACCTTGTCAACCTCCGTAGCATTTTAAGCCCTTTACTTGCCTATTTCCTATGTCTTCCACAGCTTCCTGTTGAATGGAAATAAGTTTTCTGTGGTGCTACTAAGCTTTTGGACGCCTCCCCCTTTTTTTGAGACTGGGCTTCTCTGTGTAACCTTGGCTGTCCTGGAACTCACTCTGTAGATCAGGGTGGCCTGGAACTCACAGAGATCTGCCTGCCTCTGCCTGTGCTGGGATTGAAGGCGTGCGCTGCCACTGCCCCACTTCTGTTTTTGAAAGATTTATTTTAAGTGTGTGTGCATATGAGTGCCTATGTTCTTAGAGGCTAGAGGCATTGGATTTCTCACCCTATGTAGGTGCTGGGAACTTAGCTCAAGACCTGCAAGAACATTATATGCTCTTAAACCCGGAGCCACCTCTCTAGATGCTCCCCACCCGCACCTGCCAGCTGAGCTTTGATGAACACTTAGAACCTAAACCTGGAAAGAAAGTAAGAGCAGGTAGTCTACCCTGGAGAGATGGGTGCTAGCCACTCCTGACATGCTCCTGCTGCTGGGCACAGGAAGCAGAAGCCAATTTGGGTGAAGGCACTATCCTACATTAAATTCCAATAGCTTTTTAAGGAAAAGATCTGATATTAAAAACAAATCTATTTAAATTATGTGTACATAAAGCTGGTTGTGGTAGCACACGACTTTAATCCCAGCACTTGGGAGGCAGAAGCAGTGCAAGGCCAGCTTGGTCTACTTAGTGAGTTCCAGGACAGCCAAGGCTACATAGTGAGACCTTGTCTCCAAAACAAAATGAGGAGGTGTGTCTGTCACATGTAAGTATGTACATGTGAGTGCAGATGCCTATTGAGGCAGTCTGATAAGGGTTCTGGGAGAAAACCCAGGTTCTTTGGAAGAGCAGCAAATGCTCTTAGCATCTCTCTAGCCCCAAAAGATTTTTAATTATGAGTATGTGTAGTATGTGGGTATGTGCATGTGTGCACAGGTATCCATGGAAGCCAGAAGATTCCCTGGAGCTGGACTTACAGGTGGCTGTATGCCACTGTATGGATGCTGGGAACTGAACAAGTCTTCTCCAAGGGCAGCAAGTGCTCTTAACGGCTGAGCCAACTCTCCAATCCCAAGTTGATAGCTTTAAGGTCACCCAGGAAGTGTGGAACACACCAGGCTATATATTCCCTTCAATCTCAACAGGTGGCCTTATGGAGCTTTGGCAAACAAGCATTTACATCTTGCCAAATTCTAGAGTTCTAAGAGGGGCATGTGGCCTGAAGAGCAAGAACATAGATGTGAGTTTGAACCCTTTCTTGCGTTCCCATTACTCAAGTCAGTATCTGGTTGTACTAGTCACGTCAGGGCCAGCTAAGGACTGGAGGAAGTCGAGGCATCAGACTAGCACAGGAGTCACAGGTTCAACCCCAGAAACATTCACTAGTAGCTTCACACTGTGATCTGCACACACCTGCCTCTCCATCTGTAAAACAAAGGAATCAGAATGGACTGCCTTCCAGAATTGAGAGATGTCCAGTGCGCTCAACTTCACCTGAGCCGTCTTCCCCAGTAACTAGGCAGTGTTTTCCTTCATGAGTCTGGATACTAGCTAGAGGGCCTCTACCCTTTCCACTGTGGACTATGACAGGAGGGCACGTGGGCAAACCAGTAAATTCAACACTAGTGAAGGAAATAATGGCTCTTGAGATGTACACAGCTGCAAGACATCTGTCAAGGTAAGCACCAGGTGACGTGTATCACCTGGCCACTGTGAGAGGGGGTGGGCCCGTTTATGGTCACCCATCTCCCATTACGGTGCCATCTGATCAGCTAGTTCAGCCAAATAGGCATCTTTCTGTACCACGGGCTTGCATGCCCATTTGCTTCCATCCTACACAGTGGTCTCAAGGTTAACAGAACTACCCTGGCTTGTGAAGTTCAATCAAGTAACAGAAATTTCATCATACTGTGGGACGTTTGCCCACCCCAAGGTAAACTTCTCACATACTATCTGTTGAATCACGTAGGTGGACAGTATCCCTACACATCTGTGTGAAAACATCCCACTTCTTTGGTGCCTCGTTAAAATTAACAAGGGTGAGAAAAAAGTAATGAGTTCTATGATTTTTCCATCAAGAAAACTCTTGTTGAATGATGTATTTAAGTACTACAACATTTTTATGCCTTAGGGGTAACATTTAAATATAAAGTAGTGGTTCAGAATAAAGCCAGGAATTACAAAACATTTGTTACTGCAAGCAATTTTAATACAAAAGTGTGTCTTGTTTTTAAACAGTTCATTGGTAGAGCTTCAATTTCTGCCTCAATTAAAACCAATTGAGATAATCACACAGCAACATGGTCGGAGCTGACGAGGAACAGCAGCTAAAAAAACAGGAGCCCCAGACAGCCTCCCTTTGTGGTCACTTGGTCAGCTGACTTTATTACACACAAAAAAGACGGAAGCAAACGGGACTGGTGAACAAGTGTGCTGGTGAACTCCGTTAAAGGATGAGCAAGTGTTTGTCTTAGGTCCACATTTCAAAATAGGCTTATGGAATTCATTCCTCAGTTTGTGGGAGGTTGATCAATTTAAATAAATAGCAAAAAAAAAAAAAAAAAAAAGAAAAAAAAGAAAAGAAAAAAGCAGATAAACAGATCTGTAATTCACAGTGCCACCAAGGAGTCTCCCTCACCAGGGCCGGGGGCCTGGTGAGCACAGGAGTTCTTAATGGCTAGGCTGGACAGTTAGTTACAAATCAGTTTCAAACCCCAATGTTCTGAAATGTCCTTTCACCCCTGAATCCTAGCAGCTATGCGTCTTTAACACCCAGGACAGAGACATTAGTGTAAGACAGTACTCAATGAACTTCTTTGCTGGATCCTGTGCAAACAGATCTAGAGGAGGTTCTGTCTCTCCAGCTAGAATTACATGACAGTAAAACAATGGAAATGTAATCCTAAGTGCCCTCTCCTTAGTTCTTGCTAATCCAGGTGTCTGTGATTTAAAAAGAAGAGTTCCTTAAACATTGCGGAATTCTTATTTTTAATATAATTTATCTTGCTGATATAGCAAGTCAAGTTTATAAAGAAGATGCATTTAGGAATAATCCTAAAAGATAAAGCAGGTTTACAACCCTGCGCCACATGAAACCCTATTTAGAGGCTTTTCTTTTTAATACACATTTGTGTCTTGACCTTTTGTTTTCCTCAAATATTTCATCTCTGGGCCCCATCCATTACAGGGTTACCAGGAGGCAAATTTTATCTACATAAATATTCACATGAAAATAGTAACTTACAAAAAGGAAAAAAAAATAAGGCAGCTTCATAACACAATTATTCTTTTACAATTTTAACAATATAACTTCTCCCGTTCAGAATAAATATACACCCAATGTATGGAGCAGGATTCAAAGTGGGTAGTGGTGTGAGGTGCTTGTACAGTGTTATCGCTTGGGACCCGGAGTCCTGGGGGAGGCAGTGGTGGTCTTCTTAGACATGGTTGGGATTTTGGAAGGTTTGGTGAGCCCTCTTCTGGAGCTGCCCTGGCCCCCTGCAGCGCTGCTCTCAGAAGTGTCTGAACAAGCCGACTGAGTCTCTAGAAGGTCAAAGTCAGAGGCATCACTTCCCCTCCGACTGCTGGCCCGGCTCCCGGCCCGGCTCCCGGCCCGACTCCCAGGACGGCTGGCGGACTTCTTAGGGTCTGGAATTTAAGAGTAAAGCAGGAGATTTAATGGAGAAGGCGTGATATGGAAACACAAGTGACTGGAGGCCAAGGGGTCGCTGTTAATAGCTCTTGATTTGCTGAGTGGCCTTGGGGGAAACCACAGCCATTCTGGATCCATACTTTTTTTTTTGGTTTTCGAGACAGGGTTTCTCTGTGTAGTTTTGGTGCCTTCCCTGGATCTCGCTCTGTATACAGGCTGGCCTCGAACTCACAGAGATCGGCCTGCCTCTGCCTCCTGAGTGCTGGGATTAAAGGTGTACGCCACCACCGCCCGGCCAGATCACCTTTCAAAGCTGCTTAGACACCACAGCTCAGGTAAGTGAACTGATGAGGTTGTAGCAAATGTGAGCAGATGGCAAATGGAGGTGCAGGTGGGAAGGGGAGAAGCTAAGAGGCCAGTTTTCAGGTTCCCAGGAGGAGCTGCTGTTAGCCAGCTTCGCCTTTCCCAGTTCACCGGCAGCCATACAGAACACAGTGCATTAGGAAAGTTATTAACAGTTTGCTTCAGCTCTGGGCCGGCCCTTTCTTCCTTCCACTCTCCCGACTCATCACTGCTGACCCACACAAGGCTCCAGTGTGGAGTGCAGAGGTTAGAGTTTGCTGCACTGACAGAAAAAAGCGATGGCCGCCTCCAAAGTGCAAGCGTCTTTCTGGGCAGGACACTGAGTGCTCTTCCCAGCACCGGCTCCCGAGAGGCCAGTGCTTGCCCAGTTCCCCCCACCCCCAGCCCTATGCATGGTGGGCACTTACCTGCCCGGTTAGTTTTGGCACCTGTGGACGCTGGAGAAGAACTATTGCTGGTGTCGCCAGCGAGGGATGTTCGGCTAGAATGGAAAGTTGGTGTTGGTCGTTTTAGCTTGCTGCCTGCTGCTGGAGTAACCTTAAAAATAATAAAAGATCATATTTACTTGATAAAATCTTTAAGTATGTAATTATATAGTCTATTTAAAAGCCTCTTTATAGACAATCATTTGAAAAGCAAATTAAAAGTCCAGGAAAACAAAGATTTTTTTTTTTTACAAAATGCTTTAATCATAGATTTTTAAAATATTCTCAAGAGGTTACAAGGTCCAATTAAAAATTTGAGTGTCTTCTAGTGTCTGTTATTCCCTAGGAATGGCAACCGTTCAATGTCTGTTATCCTGCTGATAAACTTCCCTAGGAATATGAGAAGATCTTCAAGTAGTAAGACAGACACTACAGTTACAAATGAATGATGGGTTACAGGAGAAAACCAAAGCCCTGTGCACCAGTGTGCTGGGCCGCACTCTAAAGCACACACAGCAGCTGTAGTCAAGATCTCTCATGAGCACCTCTACGTCTCTGCTTCTCCCTCGGGAGGTAAGGGATGGATCCTGTCTCTCCATTTCTATCACACACCCTACGGCCCAGGGAAATCTTGTCCCCTTGTTCTGAACTGAGCCCACACTGTCCCTGCACAGTGACCTTCCTCCCCAAACACACTCATGCTTAGACCATGTACTTCAGGGCTATGGTGAGAGGGCGATCTCGTCAGAGAGGCCTCACCTCTCAACACCACTGGAAGCTCTCTTCTACTTCTGCATTTCCATTTTTAAGGATAGCATTTTTCACTGCTTGACATACATACATGCTTATTGCCTTTGTCTCACATTAAAGCATCAATTCCATAAAAGCAGAAACTTTTGTTTTATTATGTACTCTTACATCTTAGCACCTACAACTACGTGGCAAAAAAGGACGACTCCATACCACCTTGCTGAAAAAACAATGCACAGATGCACATCTTAACCTGAACAAGAGCTGCATTTTATGACTGCTGTTACTGGTAGGAGCTACATTTCCTTACTCACATAGACTCAATGTAGAGAAAGAATATTTTACAGTCTGTTTTAAAATATTACTTATGACATGGTATACAATTCCAATTTTTCCTTGAATTAAGTTGGGTAAATTGTTTTCCAGAACCTTTAAGATGCTTCTATAGATAGGAGGATAAAGCACCCCATCTCATTGTGCAGGGTGAATTTCTTCACAAAGGAAAAGCAAAAGCGACAGGAAGTGATTGACACCCAAGCAAGACCTCTCCTGGCCACCCAGGAGGAGGAGCATCAGTCCCAAGAGCTATCCTTCCTGAGCACCGCTGCCTGGAGTTCACAGCTCTGGCGCCTCTGGACTGGGGTTCTAAGTTAGAGCCTGGCCTGGCTACAGAGTCTCAACGAGTAAACAACTTGAAACAAAAGATTACATTGTAAAATAAAACACAAAAGGCCGTTTCTGAACCCTATGGAGTCTGTTGGAGCAACACGGGCACTTTTTACATTTGGGATTTCAATGGAGCTGGAGCCATCACAGAGGGAAAAAGCAAGGGCAAGTTAAATCTTGGGTTCTCAGGCAGTCAGCCAGTGCCCAGTTCCTGAGACCATAGCCCACAGTTCTCAGATGGAGTTTGAGCTGGGAGTGGGGTAAGTCCATAAGTGGCAGTTCATTCACAGCCCCTGGCTTCTGTGCCCGACCAAAGCAACACTGTGCTTGGAGGGTTAGAATTCAACATTCTCTGCAGGGGCTGAGAGATGCAAAGTATGCTGCTATTACACAACCTCTCTGCCCAGGTTTTGTTTCAGTTTTTTTCTTTTCCTCTTTTGAGACAGGGTCTCAATATATGGTCCACACAGCTTTGACGTGCAATCTGCTGCCTCAGCCTCCCAAGTGCTGGGATTATAGGTGTGTGCTACGACATCCAGCCAAGGAACCAAGAAGGTAGAGCTGGAGCCCCAGAGCAGTGCTCACTTGTAGGGAAACTGTGCTTGGCTGGAGTAGAGAGCACCCATGCCTTGGACCCATGTGGCAGCACCAACCACCCTGGGGAGGGACCTTGCAAATCATCCTCCTGTTCTAAACACATAGAACATTGGTGAACATGCGCTGTGGTTTAATTTCAAGTGTTTGTAACTCGTCTGTGTAGCTGACATTTGGAGATTCCAAGAGACCTATTTACAAGTCATATTAACAAGTAAACAGCCAGGAATGACTGTGATCCATCATCCTGAACAAATATTATGCTTAAAAACTTATAAAGCTGTTAAACAATCTTGTTTTAGGCATCTCTTATTCATCTCCAATTTTAGTGAATCCGAGTTAGAAACTCCTGAAAACACTTGGCCAACTTGATCAATCAGCTGTGTCAGCAAGCATCCCAGAGATGGAAGAGACATTGGGCTCATGTCAGGAAAAAGAGCTGGGCAGGTTCTTGGCATGAGTGACGGCCTCTTCGTGACTGTGTCCCACTCAGCAAAGCCATACTCTACCTCAGGACTGAGTAGCTGGAGGTCAGGACAATGGCTGTCCCTGACATGGGTGCCAGCTTTACTGTTTACCAACCAGGGTTTGTCATAACAGCGAGAGAGCTGAAGTGGAGTCTGTGAAAGGGAGATCCAAAGGGAAGGGCAGAAACAATTGAAAAATGGAACAGAAAGGGGAGTAAATTGGGGGGGGGGGAGGACACTAAATTTTAAAGAAACAGAAAACAAATAAAATAGACGGAAGTCCAATGGGCCGAGATGGAGCAGGTAGAAGGTATTCTTCACGTATATCTCACTGTACCAGCAAGCCCATCTGTCAGCTCCAGTTGCACAGACAGTACCTGGACTTTCCAAACGAGTGACCTAACTCTGGACAAACTCCAAGTCAAACTAAGAGTAAGAAGAAAGAAGCGTTTCTGATGTAACCAGCCTGAACAGGAATTTTACAAAATCCCTCAAAGGTGGTGGTCTGTGCACTGTGGGGATCTGGGCAGAGTTGCTCTATGTTTTTACGTTCTTTTTCTTGCTAGGCTTTTCAAGGTCTGCCCATCTACGAGCATCTACCAAGATAGGAATAGCGAAGAACAGCACAAGGGAGGTCAGCACACACCTTGGTCCCGCTGGCTGGGGTGGCTGGAGAAGAAGGCATGGACGTACAGCTGTGATTACTCTGACTAGCACTTGAGCTGGAGCGAGTGGGAGAAGCAGCTCGGGAAGATGGTTTGGATCTTCGACCCCGTGATCGGAATGGAGTCATCCCCTGGGATGCCCCTTCTGGCAGGATGAATTTTTCTCGAAGTTCTATGTTAGTTCTGCCTCGTGCTAAAAAGAGAACAAACACACACACATGCATATAGTTAGTTATCTTAAAAATATATCTTGGATGGTCATACAGCTGCTTGACCCCATAACAACAGTAAGCTGTGCATAGGTTTTATACCACCTATGGATTCTTTAAAAACAGCTTTGTCATGTTCTGACCCCCAGCAGACACACTGGCTAAGATCTTAGCTTGCTCTAACAAGCAAGCCTATCAACAGGGGACCATCTACTCTGCTGTCATCATCTGACTTTGCTGCTGTCCCCTGGGGTAAGCCCACCGTAGCTGCTCAAGGAGACATAAATGCAACATGACACAAGCCTCAGATCTTAATCAAACTCCTGTTTTCTCTCTCATAGACATGTGTACTTTTTGCTGAATTTTTATAAGATACATGGTAATGAGATAGTGGAGAAAACACATTAATGGCATCAAGACTCTTCCATTTGAATTCTGTCAATAATAATCCTAAAGGAAGGGGTTCAGAAAGCCAGGACAGTAGAGATAAGGACAGAGTCTTTAAGAAGCAAACATGTAGGGAGAGAGAAAGACCAAGACATGCACAAAACTGAGTGAGAATCTGTTAGGTAAAAGCTGAAAGAGCAGTTGCAAGTAGGGGAGGAACTGAAGGGAGAGTCAGGAAGAGTACTGAAGGCAAACAGGAGCTGCCTCCTCGCTTTCTGGAGCTGTAAGACCAGAACTTCAAATATGGATTTAGTCAGAGATATCAAGTACAGTCAGAACAAATGTTGACGTCAAAGACACTGCTAATTTAAAAGAAATACATCCTCTGGAAAAGATCCTTTGATTTCTCACTGGACAATGTCCTGCAGTAACCTTGGACCTGTTCGTCCACTATCAACTGTTCATCTGAAGAAGATACTAAACCTATCTGGCAGGTGGTGGTGGAACCCTAATTGAGTAAACATTTGATAGTTCCCTTCTAAACACACTGCCTGAGGGGAGGAGAAAAATCAACAGAGGACACAAGAGAAAGCCTTGGGAACAGCAACTAGTTGGGGATAGCCACATTTAAAATGTTTTAGAGAAGCTAGCTATAGGCAGGTGGTAGCATGAACCAGCTACTTCAGACTGAGGCAGGGAGGATGCTTCAGCCCATGAGTTTGAGACTAGCTTGGGCAAACAGAGCAAAATCCCATCTCAACAAACACACACACAAAGAGGACTATCTGTAGTAATGGAGTGATAAAATTATGTTCCTCTCACACTATAATTTATACAGTGTTACCACATGCAATACTATACTTGATTTTCATTAGCATCTCTATCCCACTAGACAAAGGAATGAAGTGCCTACAAAGATTGGTCAAATCACAGCAGAGGCAGCCTGTCTATTATATTAGCAATGCTCTCTACCCTGCCTCCAAGCCATTCCTGGCCATTCTCTTTATGACATCATCCACATCAGCTTATCTCCACTACTCCATGGCATTTGCTAGGTAAAGGTCAACTTCATAAGGGGACCTTCTTGCAGTCCCAGAAGCCATGTAAATGCCAGGTATGGAGGGGGCATTTGTAACCCCAGCGCTAGGGAGAGGAGGCAGGCAGACCCTGGTGGCTCACTGGTTAGTCAGTCTAGCCTAACCAGCAAGCTCCAGGTTTAGTGACAGAAATGCCTGAGGAAGATATCCCAATGTCAGCGTCTGGCTTTTACAAGCTTCCGCACACCTGCACTCCTCCTCTAAGAACAAAAGCTGCTCATTCTTACATCCTACAGCACATCACCGTTAACATACTGGCATGTCTTTGTTTCTTTGAGCAACTGTATACATACTTTTAACACAAAGGTATCAGAAATATTTCTCCATTTCCTATGTGTCTCATGTTAAACTTCAACTAACTTTGAAGTATAATTTCATCATATATATGTCATTTTACTGGTTAAATGTTACACTTCTAATTTGCTAATAGTTTCAAAAATACAGCATCCAATGCTGTGACAACTTCTAAACTATTTTTGTACATATTCTGACGTTTCCTAAGGATAAATTTATACAAGCAGCTTTGCTGGGGGAGGGGGAGACATTTTCTCCAGAGGTGTATGCTCCTTTAGTAGCCCTAAATAAACTCTGGTTCAATGGGCTCACACATGAACATGAGTGCACACCTGTTCAGAGTTCTAAGCCAAATATTTTTTAGATTATGAGTATGAGTGTCCTGTCTGCATGTATGTATGAGTACCATGTGTGCCTGATGACTGTGGAGGTCAGAAGAAGGTGTGGAATCCCTAGAAATGGAATTATGGATGGCTGTGAGCCACCAGATGGGTTCTGGGAACTGCATTTGCTGTGCCCTCTGTAAGAGTAACTCTAGTTACTGAGCCAGCTCTCTAGCTACTTATCTTTATTTTATAACGTGTGTGTGTGTGTGTGTGTGTGTGTGTGTGTGTGTGTGTGTGTATGTGTGTGTGTGTGTATGCATGCGCACATGAGTGCAGGTGCTCACAGAAGCCAGAAGAGGGCATTAGATCCTTTGGAGCTAGACTTATAGGCAGTTGTAAGTCTCCTGATGGGGTGGGAACTGAACTCTTAACTACTGACCCAGTCATTTCTCCAGCCCTGAAAACTATCTTTTAGATCTCCATAAATGAAGATTTCTAGATCTTTACTACTCGAGGGAAGTAATGTCTAACCCTTTAAAATATATATACACAGTCCATCAGACACAGCTCTACCCATTTTTAAAAAGCACAAACATGCCCCAGTGTGCATGTGTAAGTCAGAGGACAACTTCAGGGGTCAGTTCTCTCCTTTCACTACATAGGTTCCAGGCACCAGGCTTGGCAGTAAATGCCTTCATCTGCTGAGCCGTCTCACCTCACTAGGCCTAGAAGCTCTGTTTTCATCTCCATCCAAAGCAGTCTGTATGACCTCCTTTGTCACAAAAACAAACAAACAAACAAGACCCACTGTGGCAGTATCAGAAAACTAAATAGCAGACCCACCTAGTGGAATATTATTATTTTTTAAATTTGGCTAAACCAACACATTGAGATTGTTTATTGCTTCAGTAGCTATGTGAAAGGAAGTAATAAATGAATTGGTATTAATAATCTTGTTGATAATTCTATGATGTCTTCAGCATATCATCCTCTATAGTTCACAGGCACAAAGATACAACAGCAATTGGCCCTACAGAAACCCTAGATAGGTCCTTATCCACTTTTTTTTTTTTTTTTTTTTTTTTTGGTTTTTCCAGTCAGGGTTTCTCTGTGTAGTTTTGGTGTCTGTCCTGGAACTCGCTCTGTAGACCAGGCTGGCCTCGAACTCACAAAGATCCGCCTGCCTCTGCCTCCCAAGTGCTGGGATTAAAGGTGTGCACCACCACTGCCCGGCTTCGTCTATTTTTTGATGAAGGGTTTTACGATGTAGCCCCAAGCTACAATTCTTGATCCTCCTGCTTCTGCCTTAAATAGCTGGAATTATAGGCAAATGCTACCAGGCCCAGCAAGTAACTTGTCTTCTTGATGTTCATGTCCCTCCAACTTACTGGCATGCACTCTAGCCCTTGGTGCTTACTTCTAGCACTGTTTTGATGTGACAAGAAAGTCCACTGGTGGTAGTTACTGAAAGCTGCTGGTAAGTTCTATTTCAGTCAATGGACAGAAGTTGATTGCCAAGCTCCAAGGAGGCATTCCTGGAGAGTTGGAGTGTCTTACCTTTACTCTGAAGGATGAAGAAGAGGGCTACCAGTTCCCACAGAAAACAGTATTAGGTAGCCCTCCTCAATTTCCTTGGAGTTCCAATTTTTACTGAGGAAGATAAAGATAAGCAGAAAGTACTCTTGCCAGCCAGCAGCATAATACAAGTGTGAACAGAGCAGGCAGCAAACAAACAGGCAACCAGGGATCATAAAGGCCACATGCAGTGTCGGTGCTGCTTAGCCTAACTATATACATGACAGGAAAAACGGGGCGATAATAGATTGAGAGAACACTGTTTCGTTGTTTTTACAGAGATAAGGTTAAAAAGATGCGTATGTTGTTCAAGTTCATGATATGATTGATTAAATACTAAAAGTGACTAAGTCTTTTTACAGTTTATCGGAAAAGGTATTGTCAAACTTAAATTTAAAAACTTCTGATAGCAATCATTACTCCTCAGCTATTATTCTGGCCTATTGGAGTAAATGCAGAATGAACTAAAGAGAAGAAACTCATAGATACTCCTGAACTCATGTGAGAACCATACCCTTTAGGTATCTCTTAATCTTTCAGAATGATTGAAAACCACTTCAAAGAAGTTATGTAACGGTGTTGCAAACATTTATCTTTGTTTAGCTTATGAATAAGCTTTAATAATCTAATTGCACAGGCTGGACCAACTATACACACAGGTAACATGTGAGAGTACAGGGTGGTGGTCAGGACCACCACTTAGGAACCTGGCTGGCCCTTAAGTTACTTAAAATTTCCATATCTCAAGCTCCTACCCTATAAAATGGAGATAACAGAATCTATACCTCATAGGATAGATATGAGATGCAAATGTGTTCTTATTTGTAAAGTGCTTATATGTAGAGGTATTTATTTACTTACTCTATGTAGAGGGTATTTAGTAAATAGTGATCAAATTCTGTGGCTACTATCTCATTAGAAATATTTTATACCCTGTCAATATGGAGTTGTTGAAAAGCAATGGTGTGGCTATTTTGAGCATTCACCAAGGCAGTGGATCTCACAGAGCCAAGAGATGTTACAGTTTAGGAAGCAAAGCCATTCTCAAAGGACCAGGTGTAGGGGAAGAGGGACAAAGCATAAAAGCCAACCTATGGGAGACTGACTGGAAATCGAAGAGCTGGAATCAGAACGCTTTATTTTACTCCCGGGATGATGAACTGGAATAAAAAAGATGTAAACACAAAGACAGAGACAGAGCAGGAAACACAGAAACCAGTCAAGGAAGACAGACAGCTGGGGCTCCTGTGCACCCATACGGAGCTCTCCTAACAGGAAAAGGGATTGGGTGTGGCTGGGCAAGATGCAGCAGCTGGGGTTTGGCCATCTGTCCCCTAGCTGCAGCTACAGCTACTATCTGCTCAGGCTGTGCTGATGTTTTCTTTTGCCCGGGGGTGGGTGGCTGTCTTTTCATGTCTTGCTCAGGCAACCGTCTGTGGGGCTGCAGGTACATGCCCTTTAACTTCCCCCAATTTAGGACCATCACTAGTCCTCTGGATGGGAGGAGCTTAGCATGCTCTGAGTCTCAGCCACAGGAATTACAGGCTAGAGGATCAGAGGCTCTAAAAAGAACCAAGGCTTCACACTGGGTTAGTGCTAATGTCACACCCTAACATAAATAGGTAACACCAATAAATTCTTATTCTGTTTTGGAGATAGGGTTTCTATTCTAGCTCAGGCTGGCCTTGAACTTGCCATGAACCTGAGGATGACTTTGAACATTTTATCTCCTCCCTCCACCTCCCAAATATGAAAGCCTAGAGACACCAACAATTTTTTTTTTTTTTTTTGGTTTTATGAGACAGGGTTTCTCTGTGTAGTTTTGGTGCCTGTCCTGGATCTCGCTTTGTAGACCAGGCTGGCCTCAAACTCACAGAGATCCTCCTGGCTCTGCCTCCTAAGCACTCCTAAGCACCACCTCCTGGCTACCAACAAATGCTTAATTCTCATTCCTGTGTTCTTTCCTGACAGCATCAGTGTCTTCAGGTTTTTCTCCCTGAAACCTCGAGGTTCTAATCTGTGTTGGATGGGACAATATCAGACATCTTAATAACAAGACAAAAATCAGAAAGACCACCATCAATGCTTCCCAGAGAATCAGTGTGGGTTGATATTACATCCTTCCATGTCACCCCTGGTTGGGGTGCTTCCTTACCTCGGCAGGGATCGTTTTTCACTAAAAACTCATCCAAGGCCATCCATCCTCCACCAACACGGACCATCACAGTGCTGCGCAGAATACGGACCAGCCGCAACTGCTGAGAATCCCCAAACTGGAATCAAGGGGAAATTCAGTTAACAGGAACACCTTAGTGTAGACTTATATCCCCCCACATTCCCAAAGCAGACTGTATTCAGACAGGAATGAGGTGGAAGTTGGGGAAGAATTTTTAACTCCATTTTGCATTTTTACATCATCATAAAAAGGCTAGCAAATAGAAAAGCAGAAAGACTGCACCTATGAACCGCTGTCGTGAAATCCTTCCCCTGGGATAAAATTAGCTCCTGAGGGCCACATCCTGGCTCCTGTACCAAAGGTAGAGGAGGCAAGATGGACATGTATTTGGATTCCCATGAAGGTTCTGCTAAAGTGAGCACCTACACTGTTATGCTTATTTCCTTAGAGAAAGGGGGTCAACTTCTGAATACAGTGTGCTGGAAAGTTAAATGGATGGTAGCAAATACTAAGTCAAGCATTAAAGAAACTCTTGCAAAGCATCCTCATTACAAGCTTAGGAAGAAGTGTGGTTTTTCTTCAGCTGATTCTCAGAAGTATACCCTACATATATTCTGATTGTGATGTCACCAGGAGAAAAAGTTTTCAAGCTGAATAAATGATTAGATAGAATTAAAATTTAGTTGAAGAAATAGAAATTTTAATCTCTTATCATGATTAGAAACAGTGTTCAATAATCATTCTGGACCTTAGAACAAGTATGTCGGGCTTCTTCTTGTCTCCGTTCCTAATCTCGTACTCCCAGGCCCTACCTTAGTGTCTGGAGCTTCCAAGTGTACAAATCACCCTTCCCAAATGAAGAAGCAACAAAAGAGAAGCATACTAAGATTTCAAAGCAAACACCAAACCAAAAGTCAATGAAACAGAATTCCTAAGGTTATTAAGGAGACTGTTTGGGGCAGGGAGGTAAAGAGAAGGACTTAACTTCTTAATTAGGGTTTTCAAAGTTATAGGAGAATCATAACTTTGAAACAGGGAGAAAAACTGAAATTGCCAGAAAGGATGTTTGAGGAAGATACACAACCATCCTCCTCAGTAACAATAAGTGGGTGGTTACCTCTGTATTCCCCTGCTGCTCTGACTCAAATGCACTATATGCATAGGCAGAAGTCTGGAAAACGCTTTCTCTTCCCTCCCCAGCCATTTATTCCAAAAACAAAGTCTTACACCATTTGTCTCATACAGCACTTAAATGTTTACACAAAGTGGCCCGAGTGACAACACGGTGGAGCAGAACCAGCACTTCCCACAACTGTAAGGAAAAGACCCTATCGTGGAGGGAACAGGTTCTGGGGATGACTGATGTGCCATTAGTAACCTGAGCCACTATTTTGGGTTTCCTCCAGATAGATGAGGAATGGAAAGGATATGCACCTGTGTGTCTCCCAGAGTCAAAAGGAAAGGGTGGTCTAGGTGACTTCTTAGAATGCTACACCCTCCAGTTTGTTATCTATCCACTGATCTCAGGGCTGCTTTTCCTTAGTATCTCCCCAAAGCTGTTGGAAAGATTCTAATTTGTTTCTGTTGAATGCAGAGACCCACACTCCAGGTGGTGGGAGGACTATATATCTCTAAAGACCTGCAGAACAAGGCTGGGGGAGAGCCAGAGAGAACTCAGAGGCAGAATCCTGGCAGTCACTGTGTCCTTCTCAGACAGGGACTTAAGTTCTTATGACATTAGCTGTGTGAATGTGCCATGCAACCTTTGAGGCCTCCCATACTACGTCGATAAAATGCACTTCATAATTCTGCTCACAACATTAGAACAACTCATCAAATCCCCCCCAGGTTAATGGAGTAGTAGAGGAGGGTGTCGGTGCCCCATCAAAGGGACCCCACCTAACAGGTACAGCCATCAGAAGCAGGCATGCTGAATACTTGACTATGATTGTTACTGACTAGTTGTAGCACTGGGGACAGACTCTAGGGATGTGTAAGGCAAGTGCTCTGAGATACACTATTAGCTTTTTTATTTTTATTTTCAAAATTCGAGACAGGGACTTGTTAGATTTCTAAAATTGACATCAAACTTGCCTTCCAAGGAGCTAGGATTATAGTTATAAGGAAGGTATTATTGTGAGGATTTATTTAAAACCAACCCGACTGTTTTCAGTCTTACATTTTTCTAGTATTTGTTCTTCTCAACGGCCCAGAATATTACTGTAGTTAGTGATTATTGCAGTAACTAGACTTTAACAATGATTTAGGACTTCAAATTAACTCTTAGTGTTTCTGACTTCCTACCAGATAGATTGATTTTATTCATGCAACTTCCTTCCACATTTGAGAGACAGCACCCAAGAACCCTCAAAAGAGATCTCAAAGGTTAGAGTTGCCAAGTGGAGTCAAGACTTTCAATACTTGGTGCAAATCAAATTCGAGCCCATTTTATTTTGAATGGTTCACTATAATCTGCAAATTTTAGGCAGAAGTCAATTATGCTTTCCATATTATAATTTGTATTATAAAATATAAATATAAATACCTATAACTATTAAGTTAGTACTTAGATAATACCCTCAGGACTTTTTGACTCAAGTATACATTATGAAATTTGTATTAACTATTAAAAGACTGGTAATGAATCAGAACTGTGTCAATGGTACTCTGACCCCAAATATAGAAGTGTATAACCAGGCTCTTTACAGGTGGAATGGATGATATCAGAGCCACAATTTTTCCTGAGTCATCACTGTTATAACTCAGTGCAGCATAGTATCATTGTTTTAGCCAGCCTAATTGGAATGGCAAATTTCATTTTATAAAAAAATATAAAATTGTATCTTTTTGCTGATAAGATAGCTTTGTGATAATAGCTGTTAGCAGTTTCTCCACTTGGTAAGACAACCAGATGTGACCCAGGCATGCTTCTGATTATGTCCTTTCCCCATAGCAAAGAACAGGCAACACCAGCTACAAAGACCACATTCACCGAGGACATTGCAAGGCACACTGTACCTGATTGCCGAGGAAGAACTATAGACAGTAAGAGTAAAGGAGCAGGGGAAAAAAGAGAACATTTTATCAAGTTAACACTAGGAAACAGCAGCTTTATCGTATTCGCAGTCTAGGTACACACTGACCACGTTCTCACGGGAACCATTTTACAATCAACCCCCCACTCTCGTCTTGTGCTGCTTTTGCACCCCATCTCACTCACTGGTGATTAAACAAACTAACAAAAATAAACACCAACACATAAGACAAACCTCCCTGGAGCTTACTGTGTTCTGGGCTTGGTGTATTCAGGACACCCCTAAATGGGCGGCTGAGCCCAGGATTCTGTACATGCTACACAAGCACTTTCCTACTGAGCTACAGCTTCAGCCCTGAGGACATTTTTGAGTTCCTAATGGAACCTGGATATTCCTGTGTCTCCCCTGAAGATGGCCATCTAAATCTTCTTTGCCAACCATAGATTTTTTTTAAAAAAATTTTATGGCCTCTTGACAAGCTGATGAACAGTTTAAGAGTCCTGGTTTAGGTTTCTCCTACATCCCTGACTCTAGCTCCAAGAGAAGCTGAAACACAAGTATAGTTTACTGCTCCTTCTGGTCAAACCTAGCAAGTCTTTCCAGGGAAGGAGCCTGGCTCTCCAGTGCATGTAGGTTCCAGCTGTAGACCAGCTCAGCATAGAACACTAAGGTGCTGGGGCCTTGACACAGTCTTCTATGAGCATGGGAGCCACTTATATTTATAATGACCAGTTCTTGGGAATAAATCATCACTCTTTTTTAAGTGAAAAAATTAGAACAAAGGGACATTTGTATGTGCACAAACACATCAGAGGGAAGTTTTGAGGTGTATGTTTCTCCTTTTGCCATGTGGGTCCTAGGCCTTGAACTCAGGTTGTCAGAATTGGTGGCAAGCATCTTTATATGCTGAACCATCTCCAGCCCTTCATCCCTACTTAAAAAAAAAAAAAAAAAGAAAGAAAATTGATATATTTTTTCGATATAGCCGTGGGTAGCTGGAGCATACCATGTAGAGTTGGCCTTGAGTTTGCAATGATCCTTCTGCACTTGCCTCCCAAGTTCTGTGGTTACAGGCAGGTTACCAGGCTCTGTTTCATGAGTCATTTGATAAACTGCTTCCCAAGGTTCCTTCCCTTCCCTTCCCTGAAGACTTCAGACAGCAGTGAGATAAGGGTTCTAAAACGTTTTCTACCTTCTCAAACATAAGCTTTGGTCTCCCTGGATAATGGTAACTTTTCAGGTGAAACTGCACAGGACATGAAACCTGACACCTAGGGATGAAGGTCCACGGTTCTAGGCCTCGGGAGGCACCAGGAGTGAAAAGGCAGGATGACTCAGGAGAAAATGACCTCCACAAATGGTTGGGTTCTCTTCCTTACCCGGTATTTATTCTCTCCGATCTGTTCCACCTGAAATCTTTTTGCACACTTGCACTGTGCCACTTGTCTTGTGACCTGTTGGTTGTGAACAGCAAAAGGGTGTAAGGGCAGAGAAACACTTTGTTTTAAAATGTAAACAGAGAAGCTACTGATTATTTGTTTTTTAAACATTTTTGCCTTTTTCCTTTGGAAAAAGGATCTTACTCTGAAGTCTTGGCTGTCCTAGAACTCTCTACGCAAACTAGCCTGGTTCCCAATTCAGATCTGTTCACCTTTGTCTTCCGGTTGCTGGGGTTAAAGGCCTGTGCCTGGTTCATTTTAGGCTTTTAACACATGCATTTATCTTTTATTCAAAATTTAATATTACTTGAGACAAAAAAGATTTTGAGAAAAAAATAGCAGATGAAAGAAATATTCATCATTGCTTCAAAATTCTTTAGAGGAAAAGTGCTAATACAGACCTATCAAAATCAAATGACCAATACAGTAACTCACAAACTGAGCCAAATTTCTATCTAGAACCCCCAAATTCCCAGAGAATCAGTCTCTTTCCACATTCATGTGGTTCCAGGGATTGAATTGGTTCTGGGGATTGAATTCAGGTTATCAGGCTTCCCCACTGGGCCATCTCGACAGCCCCATGACACAGTTTACCCCTTGATGCTGCATTTGAAGCCCATTTGATCCCTTACAAAATCCCTCCCTGAACCTCATGGTATCAAAGATGTGAGTAGTGGAGTTGGATCCATCCTCTAGACCGAGCTAGAACTCGGTAGTCAAAGGCCCTCTAGAGCTTGTTGAAACATTAACTCTAAATGATTACTTCCCAAGATGATTCACACATCCAAATTCAGGGTGATATAAACCTATGGCCAAAATATTCTACTCCAAATTCTCCATACCTCATCTTCAATTTTATCTGCATCAGTTGTTGGTCGATAGGCATCCTTGTTGGGATGTAGGGCGGCCACAAATTCGTAGTAGTCAATGTAGCCATCCCCATCTCTGTCAAAAATGTCAGCCACAGCTGTCATCTCTAATTTGGTGGTAGGGAACTCTGGGGAAAAGAAAACATGATTTGAAACATTGTGAGGATTTGAAACACTGAAACATATGTGGCTGGCTGGTAATTATACAAGTTCCTGAAGGAAACAAATTATATCTTGATTTTTTTCCTAAACACCACCACCACATAGCTATCTACTCTGGAAAATTCAGGAGATACCAAATTTTTAAGATACAATCATTGGCTCAGCTGTTAAGAGTACTGGTTGCTCTTGTAGAGGACTCAGGTTCGATTCCCAGCACCCACACGGTGGCTCACGACCATCTGTAACTCCAGATCCAGGGGATCTGATGACCTCCTCTAATTTTCAAGGGCATCAAGCATATGCACATGCAGGCAAAAAACTCATACATAACATAAAGTGAATAAATATAATTTTAAAAAAGATACAAATCATTTTGAAAATGTATCACCCAAGGACTACTACTCATTGTTGATTTCTTAATGCTTTTACCTACAGATCCCTCATCCTATTTTTTTTTTTTTTGAGACAGGATTTCTCTGTGTAGTTTTGGTGCCTGTCCTGGATCTTGCTCTGTAGACCAGGCTGGCCTCGAACTCAGAGAGTCTGGCTCTGCCTCCCAAGTGCTGGGATTAAAGGCGTGCACCACCGTTGCCCGGCTTGTTTGTTTTTTGAGACAGGGTTTCATATAGCCCAGGCTGGCCAAGGATGACCCTGAACTTCTGATCTTCCCTGCCATAACTTCCCGAGTGCTGGGATCACAGATGTGTACAAACATAACCAGTTTATGGGGTACTGAGGGTAGAATCTAGGGCTTCATACATGCCCTGCAAGCACTTTAATAACAGAGCTATATTACTAGGAGCACCCCCATTTTAAAAATAAAAAGTAGTATCAGACTTCATATACAGTGAAAACTATAAACTAAGACAATATTACAACTGTCCATAGAATTACCACTCATCTTAAGATTTACTCATGCCAGCACTGTGAGATGCTTAGAATGATGGCATTACTCTTAACAGTGTGACTTTGGAATAGCACCCTGTCCCCTTTAAACTCTACAATCATGTTTAAACTCTTCCTGTACCTATGGAAATAAGATTCTGCCATCTATGAAAACAACAGACCACACTCAGCAGAGAGCTTCTTCCCTCAGACTATAGGTCTTACTTCAGAAAGACCCATTTCCCAGAATGTTACAACTTCTTCCAAGTGTGAGGAATCTAGGTGTGACCTGTGTGTAGAGTAAGAATCAACTTACTGGATGCTAAAATGCCATCGATAAACTCCTGACGCGTTATCTTCCCATCCTGGTCCTTGTCAATACGCCGGAAGAAATCCATGACTCGAGATTTTTTGTGATTCATCCACCGCATATACTTTTTCCTCCAGACATCAAAGTCAAAGTTGGCAAATTCCTTTAACTAGATGGAAGTCAGAGGTGTTAGCAAACCTTGCTATTTTAGACCCAGAGCATATCTAAATTCTCAGACATTCAGAAAAGCCATGCAGGCCTTCCAGGGGGGCACCAACAATGCTATTCATAGGTTGTCTCACTTGTGAAACCACAATCTGCCTCCTTCACTTAAAGACTCGGCTGTTTAAACAAGCTGTGATATCATGGTGGAGCAGGAGAAACAGTGACTGAAAAACAACTTTGGAAAATAAGGAGCACACAACAAGAATGGGGAGAGACAGTCTTGCTTTCTCTTTGGACTTTTCCAAGGATCATCTACTTAGATGTAAGGGATGGATTCTGTCCGAAAGGGAAGGCCTCAACACCCCTCTTAGGCTGTATGGAAGGCACTATAAACACACATAGGAACCACATCAAGAGGCTCATGTTTCCCATCATTTTCTGAGATCTTAAAGATCGAGATGGAAAGCATTAAGAATGCAACCCTACATCCAAGCACGTTTCTTTGGAATTTCACCAGAGGGAGCAAATGCCCACCCAACATCTCTATTAAATAGTTGATTGATTGGTGTTGATTGGTGGAAAGCAGGCCTGTATAAAGCACAGGGCTTTTTTTTTTAGCTACTTGGACCATGTTAGTGATTCTCACTTAGAATGACTTAACAGCACAACATTTTCCCCTTTCGTCTTTCAAACTCCAAAGTTGGAAGGAATCGGGGAGGAGGGAAGGCGGCAAGAACCAATGTGCTTAAAATGCAACTGACCTACGGAAGGAACAACAAGAAACATAGAACACTCACTTCCGGGCATAGCTGCTTTGATATGCACAAACAAAAGAATATAAAAGATATTAGATGCTCGTGTTAGAAAGCAGGAAGTGCAGTACCATATATCTTAGATGATACTTCAAAACTGACTTGCTTTTCATGAGCTATTGAAGACTACAAGAAACAAGATTATAAAAAGTTGATCTTCTTTCATAATTGTAGAATATCTATCTATCTATCTATCTATCTATCTATCTATCTATCTATCTATCTATCTATTTCTTCATATGACAGGATCACTAACAATCCCCCTCCCTCACTTTTTTGGTTTTTCAAGACAGAGTTTTTCTATGTAGCCCTGGCTGTCCTGGAACTCTTTTGTAGACCAGGGTGGCCGTAAACTCAGAGATCCACCTGCCTCTGCCTCTGCCTCTGCCTCCTGAGGGCTGGGATTAAAGACGTGCGCCACCATGCCTGGTTTCCCTTTTATATAAACTACACATTTAGAGGTAAGTTTGGAAGCTTTGTTTCTGAAATTGAATCACAGCATGCTGCTGAGGAAGCTCAGACCACAGGCCTCCCTCCTGTATGGAATGTCTGATTTATGGTTTTAGACCATATGGCACAGCTTCCTTTGTTTGAGTGGTTTTCTTAAGAAACCTATCTTTTCTTATTCAGGGGCTTGAAGGAAGGGGAATAAGTGAGTGAAGGTCTGATTTTACTTCTGAAGAAGTAGATAAAGGCACACAGATCATACTAAGAGAGCTTTAAACGACAGTGTTTACCTCCTCTAGTCTGTCCAAGGCATCATTCAGCTTCCTCTGGCGCTCCAGTGCCAACAGCCATACTTGCTGCCAGCGGGCAGATAGCTGATTGATTCGTGGGTTTTTTGCTTCAGATTGGGAAAGGATTGGCATGGGAGGAGGAGTGGGTTGACTCAAGGACTTCCCTAAAAGAAAAAGTAATCACAAGATTAGAAATGTTGGCTTTGCCAGTCCATAAAGAAATGCCTGTATGTTCAAGGTTTATCCTTGGCTATATACTGAGTTTGAGGCTAGCCTTGGGATATATGAGACACTGTCTCATAATCAAGAAAAGAAAGAACTGTATATATGAACTAATCTTTTACACTAATATCCATTTTGTAGCTGAAAAGAAACATGGGAATGGCAATATTCTGGTACAGAGGCATACTAATTCCAGAACTGCTGCCTCTCCTTCGAACCAATGAAGAATCCCCACATCCTACACATACCCAGTTAATTATGCTTTACCTTAGTGACCTGAGGACACATCAACCCAGAAAACAGCAGTGGATTCCAAATCTTACAATTAGATTAGTGCAATGTAAACACAACAATGAAAGGCCACTGCTAAATAACAGAACAGGCTTCACCACCTTGTAGCTTCTTATTAATCAAAATAAGCAAATGAATAAACAAACAAGTAAGATGTAACTAATCACTATTAGAAAAGCAAAGTTTCAATATGATTTGGGAAATCAAAACACAGTTCTCGTGATGGCACTTTGTGAGGTCTTATCTGCACTTAGCAGGAAGGAAACAACTAGTATAGTGGGCTGGAAACATACTGCTACCACTGCGGGACTTCTCGATGAAAGGAGCGTGGGTGGGTTCGACATTCTTCCTCTTGTATGTCTTGGTGACCCGGTCCACATCAGGCTGTTTGCGTGTCATCTCCTCCATAAATGACTATTAAATATAAAAATTAGTTATGAAAATTCATAGTTTTCTTGGTCTAAAATGGGAAGTTCTTTCTAACAAAGACCAAGCCCATGGCAGACTGCCCAAATGATAAGACTGCCCTGTGTAACTTCTCACTCCTTAAAAAAGATTAAATTGGGCTGGGAATATAACTCAGTGGTAAAGCATTTGCTGAACTTATGCAAGGCCCTGGACTGAAACACACCACACACAGAAAAAAAGAGAAGGGGTGGACAGATCCACACTGAGAACGACTGACCAAAGCACTGCATTAGCACTGAAGACTTAAGGAGGAAGAGAAGAGTCGGCCTCTGCCTTCAAGGAACTCACAGCTGAGTGAGGAAAACCAGATTTAATGCCAAATGTTACAGCTATGCAGAGAAGACCTAAGAGAAGTACTTCTGAAGTGACGAGGTGCTGAGGAACAAAGGACTCAAGAACGGGAAGGACAGCTCTGCAGACGGTTTGGTTGGGACAGAACACGGAAGCCGGACAGTGCTGTGGACCAGGACTCTTCATTTCATTTGCTGACAAGGGGGTGCAGTCAAAGGATTAGCAAGAAGTGGGGCTGGAGGGGCAGGCAGGAGATCCAGGAAGGCCCGTGTCCAGCGAAGGATTAGGATTGTGTTGTGAGAGAAATAGGAGGCAAGTGAAGGACTTACATGATCAGATCTCTGCTTGAGAGGACTCAGTCTTCCTCTAGTATAGAAGGCAGAGTGACAGGATATGGGCTAGGAAATTCTATTATTTACTTTTCCTATTTCTTTTTTTTTTCTTTTTCTTTTTGGTTTTCCGAGACAGGGTTTCTCTGTGTAGCTTTGCGCCTTTCCTGGAACTCACTTGGTAGCCCAGGCTGGCCTCGAACTCACAGAGATCCGCCTGGCTCTGTCTCCCGAGTGTTGGGATTAAAGGCGTGCACCACCACCGCCCGGCTACTTTCACTATTTTTGTGATAAAATGATGTCAGGCCAATAGGCTTCTGGCTCCAGCAAAGGTCAGGCTTCTATGCTGGGTTCCAAGATTTCCACTTCTGGTGAACTGCCCTGTGTAATGCCCGTGAAACTGTGAGTGGCTACTCTGTGGGGTAGACGTCATCTTCTAAAGAAGACTAAACTGTTTCTGCTAGTGGATTCAAAAATACAGTGAGTGCTCTATGACCTTAGTGACCTTCAGGAGCTGCAGCCAGCAAGAAAGTGAAATCTTCAATCCTACAAATGCAAGGAACTGAATTCTGTCAACAAAACCAGTGAATGTGGAAGATGATCCACATGAGAACTGTAAAACTATTGGCTGAGAGGTATCTCAAAGCACAACACCTCAGTATTGAGGAAATCGTGATTTCTGCCTGATGAAACCCTAAGAAGCTAACCCATACCTTGACTCCTAACTCATGAAAACTGATAAACATGCAGTAAGGATGGGAATGTGGTTCACGACACACAGAAGACACAGAGAAGCAAGATACCTGATGCTCAGTGATAAGAGCTTTAACTCGGTCTATATTCTGAGGGATAGGCTCCTGATCCCGCTGGATTAGGGTGGTCTCAGC
Organism: Peromyscus eremicus; assembly: GCF_949786415.1. NCBI lineage: Eukaryota > Metazoa > Chordata > Mammalia > Rodentia > Cricetidae > Peromyscus > Peromyscus eremicus. The sequence goes on from NC_081417.1 coordinate 134,524,054, forward strand.
CCACTGGATCCAGGCCAGAAGTTCTTCCAGGAGCTCGGCATTAGCCACCAGTTCTGACAGAGCTGCTTCTAGGCGCTGCTGGTGCTGCTTTGCCCATGTCAGGACCTATGGAGAGAGAAACCAGGACCCTTTTCAGAAGAGCAAATCTTTCTGTTTGTTTCAAAGCCCCCTTCCTACCTGATCATACACCTTTACTCAGAGGAGGGACCAACTTAAGGAGCCAAGAGATTTCTGACTTCAGCTGAGAAAACTCAAATGAGAGGTAGAACAAGGAGTCATTTCTGCCAAAAGCAAATCTAGTACATTCTATTAAACACAAGCTCCTCAGGAAGGAAGGAAGCAAAACACCAGGTGTCCGCAGAAGCTACTCATGAGCACCTAACTCCCCCAGCGCCACTCTAGCCCTCACGTCAGAGTCTTTACTGAAACGCAACTGTGAATGAAAGGTGGCTTTGGCTGATGGACAGAGTATTCACTGTGAGTCCAGCTGACTGGGCGTGTGCTGCCTCACCTCCTCAAAGCGAGCTCGGATGATAGTGATCCAGTGTTTGATGGTTGTGATGCAATCAGGGTGGCAGACAGCCAGGATGACTTCTCCCATCGCCACTGCTGTGTTCACATCAACCCGTTTTTCTTCTACTTTCTTCATGAATTCCTAAATAAACAAGAGTCAAAAGCAAAAACTTGACAAATCTACCTATCAGTGTCATTAGTTTATATTAAAAGGAGAAACATTTCATTGTTTTTTTCCTATGCGTCAGCACAGGCCTCGAAAAAGCTTGCTTGTATGTAGGTGTTGCTAGCTTGGTGTATCCAGTTCTAAAGAGTGTAGGAAGGTAAGAATGACCTCTGTTAGAGGGACACAAAGATGAGGGACACCAGCATGCCTCTGTTCCCTCTTTTGCATTCATTTCATTTTTACTAAAACATTTATTGTATGTATATGAGTATCTTGCCTGTATGTATGTTTTTGTACTGTGTGTGCCCGACACTGGAAGAGGCCAGAAGAGGGTACTGGACCTCCTGGGAGGGAGTTACAGACAGCTACGAGCCACCGCGTGGGTGCTGGCAACCAAACCTCTGAAGAAACATCAGGTGCTCCTAACTGCCGAGTCATCTCTCCAGCCCTTTTATTTCTGTATTTAAAGTATATTTCTTTTGGACAAACAGGATGACAGCCATAAAACACTGAAATATTTTAGAATTCCTACCACAACAGAGTGCAACAATAAAACTCAGATTAAAATATCTAGATAGATAACATGAAACACTTCCTCCTTCATTAGAGCTGACCGAGGCCCCAGATACCATGTTTTATTCTGCATGCTAAGTGGTTTTAGGAGATCAGAGAAGGGCCAAAAAGCTAGTTAACATAAGCTAAGTCACTGTGCAGGTGAGAAGTAAAGTGGAGTTGGGTATGATAACACACACCTGTAATCCTAGCACCTGGGAGGTTGAGGTAGGGTGTTCGGGAGTTCAAGGGTACATAATAAGACCCCATCTCTGTGGCGATAGATTGTGTACCCTAATAAAATATGCCTGAAGATTAAGGAAGCAGAGCAAGCCACAGCCTCCTGTTATCTCACCAACTCCTCAGCCTGAAAAGCCTCAGCTGACAGGCTCTAGCCCAATGAGCTTCCTCAGCAGAAAAGGCCTCTAGCTGAAAGGGACGCTTCTGCCTTAGTTCCTGTCTCCTCACGCCTTACATACCTTTCTCCGCCCACCATATCACTTTCTTTTTAGTGCTGGGATTAAAGGCATGTGACTTCCCAAGCAAAGGCATGAGATCTCAAGTGCTGGGATTGAAGGTGTGTGTCACCACTGCCTGGTCTCTATGTTTAATCTAGTGACTTGTTCTGCCCTCTGGTCTTCAGCCAAAGTTTAGTAGGGTACACCATATATCACCACAAATCTCAAAATCTAGCCAACCAACCAACAAAAATGAGAAAGGGAAGTGTTGGGCATTGTCTTTGAGAACACTGTGTGGCTTTACTTGTTTAAAGCCAACATGAGGGCTGGAGAGGTGACTCAGTGGTTAGAGAACTAGCCGCTTCCAGAGGACTTCGCTTTGATTCCTAGCACCTCCACAGCGGCTCAACACAATCCACAACTCTAGTTCTCGGGGATCTGATCTAGTTTCCTTGGGCACCAGACATGTATGAGGTGCACAGACATACACTTAGGCAAAACCATATACATAAAATAAAAATAAATAAATCTTAAAAAATATAAAGCCAGTATGAGTGAGCTGTATGACTGTGAGTGAAGGCCAATGACAGGCATCACAAGGCCTCTGGCTTCCGCCGAGTACACAAACAGCCCACTCTGCTCTGCCTTCTTTTCATAGGTCTGACATTGATAAGCAAGTCCTGCTTTTCTTTAGTGCTGGGGCAATTCTCACCATGGATGAGTAGCACAGATCACCAGACCGTGAGGCTAGATTACCTTATGAGTGTCAATGAGAGACTGTAGGGATTCTGTGTCATCAGGAAGGGCCCCTCGAAAGCGAAGTGTTTGTTCTGCTTCAGAAAGCCATTCCAACAGCATATGGACTGTGTCCCGAAACTCTTCTGCCTGAAATAACCAAGCACAAGAAGATCTGGCTTCCCTCTGCAGCTGAAGCACTGGACACTACAGTGTGCTGGAGAATCCAGCATCCAGGACCACACACAACAGAGGCATTTGATGGCCTTGTCCAAAGCCATAAAGATCACCTTGATTCGTAGACCTTTGAAAATCAGTTCAATGACTGGTCAAAATCCCAGAGAATGTTCAGAATATCCACTTTATTTTTGTTCTAAGACTGTGGGACTTCATGGTCCTAGTAAAGAAACTAAGATCCATGTGTTCAGGTCCCCACGCAAACTTCTTACCTGTTTTAAGGCCTGCTCAAGCCGGCTTTGCTTGGAAACAGAGAGTTTGCACACAGTGTCCCAGCGAGTACTCAGTTCCTGGAGCTGTCCTTTTACCCAAGTAGTGTCATCCCTACTGTTTTCAATCAGCTCTCTGCCTGACCGCTTCAGGACTTGAACAGTGCCGGTCCGCTTTCCCAGTTCTTTTTGGAATACCTAGTTAAAGAAATGAGAATTAGTTCTGTTTTTTTTTTTTTTAATTTTTTAATGATTTATTTTATTTTGTGTGTCTTTTTTTTTTTTTTTTTTTTTTTTTTTTTTTTTCGAGACAGGGTTTCTCTGTGTAGCTTTGTGCCTTTCCTGGGACTCACTTGGTAGCCCAGGCTGGCCTCGAACTCACAGAGATCCGCCTGGCTCTGCCTCCCGAGTGCTGGGATTAAAGGCGTGCGCCACCACCGCCCGGCTTATGTGTCTTATTTATGCAGAGGAAGGCAGGATGGCATGTCAGAAAGAACAAGCAGGTGACTCTCAAGAAGCCTGCACCACCAACTGATTCTCCCTCAATGCCTGTACTTAAATCGATATTCAACCTGTTTCTCAACAAACTCCAACTTTGCTTAAAAAACCAACAACCAGGCGCTACACAACACAGTAAAATCCCATCTCTAAACCAAACCAAACAACAACAACAAAAACAGGAGGCAGAGGCAGGTGGATCTTTGTGAGTTTGAGGCCAGCCTGGTCTACAGAGTGAGTTCCAAGACAGCCAGAGCTATCACTCAGAGAAACCCTGTCTTGAAAAATAAAACACCCCCCCCCCCAAAAAAAAAACAAAACACCAAAAACCAGAAGCTCTAGCTGTGGGTGTTAGCTCAGGTGTTCTGGCCTGCTGGACTTTGGAAAAGATTCCCAATCTGAAAAGTTGGAATAATTATACTAGCATTTCTAGACTTGAGGGAGATAGTAAGGACATCCCTGGAGTACAGAGAATATGATAAACTACACTTAGTCCCATTTTCACGTGTCAGGACTCTCCTCCCATCATGTGGGTTCCAGGGACTGAACTTGGGTGTCAGGCTTGGCAGCAAGCACCTTCAACTGTTGAGCTATCTCATTCGCTCATAGAATGTGGTATAATTTCAAGGCGAAGTACAATTTGTTGTGTGTTAAAACAAGAGGACATTATGCAGCTCAACACAACAGGTACAGGACAGAAGAACTGGTGGTATACATGGTGGTAGGCACAGCACTTACACAAGTGGTTAGAAGACAATCTCCCATTTCCATTTTAGGTGTTAGAGGAAATGGATTTCATAACAGTCTCCCTCTGAATTTAAATTTCATTTGTGACTCAACCAAGAGACAAACAGGGAGAACCTCTTCACATGCTGCCAAATCTGAGTCAAACCAATTTTGGTAAATTCTTTGTGACTGATGCAGAGTCCCAGCAAGTTTTTTTTTTTTTTTTTTGGTTTTTTTGAGACAGGGTTTCTCTATGTGTCCCTGGCTGTCCTGGAACTTACTATATAGACCAGGCAGGCCTTGAACTACAAAGATTAAAGTCATGTACCACCACACCTGGTCAAAAGTTTGTTTAAACACAGAAGACAAAGAGCTGCTCCTCCACATCAGCACTCATTCTTCTCCAGATGGTCAACACAGAGCAGAAGGTGCACAGGGAGAGAAGACTGTTTTTGCCGCCCAAGAAGCTAATTCCTACTCCTCACCTTATGGGCATCCATGAGGTTCATGACGAGGTCAAGGTCCCCATGTACAGGCTGGTCCTCAGCCAACTGTGGCTCCACCTTGTACAACCAGTCAACTAAGGCCTGCAAAGCATCCATGAACTGGCCTGAAAACAGTAATGCTTCTTCCAACTTGTGCTGTCTGAGAAAGGCATACAAAACTCAGGGATTTTAAGAATAATTAAGAAAAAAAAAAAAAGCATCAATGTTCACAATTCTGACTGTTGAAAAGGAATACTGCTTAAACTCTATAAAATAACTTCTATGTTAGAACAGTTAGAAATAGACTACAAACAAGTGAGAGAAATGCCCAGACATTTTAAATCAAACCATGTCTAGATTAGATTTACTTTATGAGTGGTTTGCCTGCAGGTGTGTCTGTGCACCTATGTGTGCCTATGCCTGCAAAGGTCAAAGAGGGAGTTGGATCTCCTAGAACTGGAGTTACATGTATCAGTCACCCAGAACTGACTGTGAACATGAGCCACACATGGATGCTAGGAACCAAACCTGAGTCCTCTGCAAGAGCAATAGGTGCTTAGCCACTAAGCCATCTACCCAGCCCCCCTTATTGCTATTTTAATTTAGCGACAATCTCTTAAGATACTTTGGCATGTCCTATCTGTATGGGTCTACCCTTACAGGGGACATTCATGCTCACCGTTCCACAGACTTGCCACAGACAGTATCCCATTTGTCTCTGACTTCTCCTAGCAAGTTGTCAAGTTTCTGAGTATCATCAGCAAGCAAAGTCTTTTCTTTTAGTGCTCTACCAGTTCTGATTGTGGTATCATACACAGGCTGTTTGCCACCAAGAGTTTTCTGAAATTCCTGTTTCCAGAACGAAAGAAAAACAAATAACACATACACACTTACTAAAAATCAAAAAATAGCATGAGGTCCTGGGTTTAATTCTTCCCAGTCTCCAACAGGGTAGGGTATATTTTGATTTGTAATCAACTTCTTTTTCAGTTTCCAGGTTTCTAAAATAAATATAGCATCAAACAATAGCAACACACACACACACACACACACACTCTCTCTCTCTCTCTCTCTCTCACACACACACACACACACACACACACAAAACCCCGAACAAAACACTAAACTAAAATTAACAATAGCTTACCCTTAAAAGAAATTGTAACTTTCGTTTATACCATATACAATAGCACATAACAATTTCTAAACCCCATACTTTGGGTTAATTATTCATATAACCAGTTTGCTCACACTATTACATAAAAGTATGACTGTCATGTTATCTAGGTATCCCATGGACTCCTGGGGGTGGTATACAGCACCAAGAATACTTGTCCAGCAACGTAAACAAACAAAAAGGAAGGCTGATTTCACCATGTTTTTTTTCTAGGTGGCTCCAGCTGGCCTGAAGCTCTTCTATGTAGCCCAGGCTGTTAACTCTCAACCTTCCTGCCTCAGACTGTAAAGTGCTGGGATTATAGGTATTTGCCACCATGCTTGGCTTCCATCTTGACTTGTTTTGTGAGACAAAGTCTCACATATTCTAGGTTGGTCTTGAACTTTTGATCTTCCTGCTTCTTGGGATTACACACAGGTGCCTCCCATGGCCAGTTTATGAGGTACTAGGGAGTCAAATGCAGGGCCTTGTCCATGCCAGGCAAGAACTTTTACCAATGGTTTACATTCCCAGCCCCTTGTTGATATTTTAACAGAATCAACTGTTTTAAGAGGCTCTGGTGAATACCAAGCATAGGCCCTCACAGCAATGAACCACTTTACCTTATGTTTAGAAAGCTGAAGTTTGATTTTGTCTGGGTCATTGGAAATCTCCAGTTCTGAGTCCAGGTGACTCTCTGCATCTTCTAGCCAGTCAATCAGTTTTTTCCAAGCTTCATAGAACTAAAATGAAGTAAGGTATCCATTGTAATAGAAAAGAACTGTACAACTCATCCCTGACCACCATTTCAGACCAAGTCGGTGCCTTCTTTAATAACTTACCTGCTTTGCCCGCTTCCTGGCATCATCCAGTGACCTCCCCCTTTCAATGGATCTTTGGACAACCTTCTCCCACCGAGACTGGACACTAACTAACAGGTTCTTGATCAATACAACATCCTGTTTCTGACTAAGGAACTTCAACTGGTTCCCCGTTTGATCCAGCTCGATGATCTGGTCTCGATGAGCGTTTACTTCATTAGCAAAAACCTGTGGGAAAATATTGCTCTTTTTAGCTATAAAATAAGGCAAAGGAGCACTCCTTTGAACAAATCCTTTTAAAGGGAAGATGACATCATCTTAAGGCACAGTTACCTTGTGCTCTTCTATCTGGGAAAGAACAGTGTTCAAAATCAGGCTGGGAGGCGAGGCGATGTTTAAACTCTGCTCTGCTAGAGTAAGCCAGTTGATAAATTCTTGCAGGGAATTCTGGAATTCTGTTGCCAGGCTGAGGGCCTCTTCAAGCTTTGACTAAATTTTACATAAAACACACAGAAGAAAAAGTACCAGGTTCAGAAAGCATACAACAAAAGTAAGAGATGTATACCAGATTAAATGATCTAGACAAGAAGACTCACTTAATGAACGACCAAATATGACTCAAATAAAAAAGATGGGAATTTTAATGTGAAGTGTCTGAAGCTAGAAACACTGGGACAAGAACTAAACAAATGAAAATGGAAAAGGCACAATTAGCGGATCAATTCTCTTGGCCACTCTCTCCTTCCTGGAACATTTCAGAACAGAGGAAACTCCTCAGTAAGTGAGCATGCTCTAGTGGTGGTAATAGCTACAGAACTTAAAGTCTGTTCCGAGTAAAAATCCCCATTTACTGTACACTTTATGGTGTGGAGAAAGTAAATGAGAAGTTCGTGACTGCAAAGACACTGCTGCTACAGTGTTCACTGCTTAAATACATGTTTTCAGAAAACAGCATGAGCTATCTGAGTCTAAAACGTGTGTTGATGCCACAGCATTCTAGGAACACACCTGAATATAACTTTTTAAACCACTCTCATTTAAGTCAGAATGACAGAGAAGAATGGCTCATTCAGTCCAAGTGCTAGTCCCCACTATTAGAACCCAGCCCAGGTTCTATGAGTTCCAGTCTCAGGGATTTCTAGTCCCAGCTTCTTAGTGGACACCTGTGGCCATCTACTAGACAGGCAAAGTAAATGATGATTTTTAAAAGGTGATTATATCCAGAATATATTAAAAATGAATACATTCAAAAAGTACACTAAAAACGTAAACTGCTACTAACTGCAGTTGGTTAGATTACATTTTTTTTCCTTCATCCTTTCAGGTTACTTTATAATGGGTGTTCTAAAAACACACAACACGCAGTGGCAGAATGCTTGCCTAGCACAAGTGAGGCCTAGGTTCAATCTCCAGCACTGAAACACAGGGATGAACCAATACAAACAACTCTGGCGGACACGGAGTCACGTCAAAGCTGTCAGACACAGCTAGAAATCAGTACTGAAGTCTAGTTTGTGATAGAGCACCAAACATGTTCAATAAAGGATTTTTAAATTATCCTGAAATACAATATTCCTACATAATCAGAAATACTCCTACAGACTCTTGACACCAAGAGTGGTTTTCTTGCTTTACAGCCCATGCTGCCAATACATTTGAGATTCCCTTGCCTCAAAATCCTTGCTAGGAAACCTAATTGAGTTGGAACTCTGCCTCAGTTTCTCTCATTAATTTCACTTTTGCCTTCTGCAGGACAGAGAACAAGAATTAGAATACAAGCTCACACTCAGGTCCTCTTGGCTAGTCTTCACAACACAAAATCACACAAAGCCACACCAGAACAATTTGACAAACGAGTCTCTTTAAAAATGTTCCTTAGTGTGTGTGAGTATGGTCTGTGTTCTTCTACCCAGTGATTCCAAAATGATGGGGCATGTCTGTTTACTCTTCCCACAACACCTGCACAGTGTCCGGGACACATTCCCTCACTATTAATTAAGTGGACATGGCCAATGGATTTATTTGCATTTTTTCCCTCATGCAAGAAGTTTATCAGGGGTGGGGGTGGGGGGTGGCAAAAGGCCATCTGAATGGGGACAGGAGAGAGAGAGAGACACAGACAGAGAGACCAGAAGATAGAATTAACAAGAGAGGTTATTTGCCTGTTTTATATTTGACCTGACTAGCAAAGAAGAAAATGAGACTGTAGACATTAAAAAGAAAAAACAAACAAACAACAACAACAACAAAAAAACCCAAACAAAAAAACTAGCCAGACCTAGTGGAGGCAGAGGCAGGTGGATCTTTGAGTTTGAGGTCAGCCTGGTCTACAGAGTGAGTTTCAGAAAAGCCAGAGCTACAGAGAAACCTTGTGTCAAAAACCAATCAACCAACCAAAACAAAAAACCAAAAACCAAACAAACAAAAAAACTTTTTTGAAAAAGCCTTGCTCCTTCCTGCTCTTACAAAGAAGAAAACCCAGTTTCTGAGGATTAGTTGGAAAGAGGTCATAAATGACCTTTCTCCTGGTTTTCAGTAAAATTCCTTGCAGAATGTTGCTGATCACACTGCCCTGTCCCCATTTTCTCAACTCTATGTTAAACTGTTTTCAAGTAGGATCACAAACTGGCAATAGGTGTCAGAAGTGAAGCCCAGCACTAACAGTAATGGGCAGTGATGTCTTAACTGGCCCATGGAGAAAAGGAACAACTGTACAATGAAGTATGAGCAGGACTAACACCACCAGAGCCATGGAAAACAGAAATCAAAGATTGCTTAATATGAAGTCCATTATAAGGGTAAGTTCTCCGACACATCACAACACAACCATCTTCAAAAACATCATCATAAAATGAAGACGATAATGTCTTATGGTCACCAAACATACTGCCAAACAAGGTCTCTGCAGTAGTACCTTTCTTTCCTCCATCTTACTGCTGACCACATGCCACTTCTGTTCCAAGAGAGCTACACTCTGTTCAGTTTTTGAGCCAGACCCAGAATCACCACGGCTGAGGAGCATAAGCCTGCCCTTGTCAAGCAGCTGATTGTAAGTTTCTTCCTTGGCTTTCAGCTGGGAATGCAGTTCCTACAAGAGAAGGCAGAGAAAGATATCAATAATATCTACTTCCTGGAAGACCCCCATACACAGAGATTTCACCAGCACAGTGGGAAAGTCCCCAAAGGCCTTGTCTTAATAGAAGTCTCTTTTAGGTTCAGTTCAAAGTATGGGCTATTATTAAATAAAATCCACAATTACTCCTTAATATGGAAACAATTAACTCACCAAGAAAATAAATTATTTTTTAAGGAGCAAAGACCTCAAAAGTAGTCTTTAATAATTTATTTCCACTTTTTATTAAGGATTTCCCTAGAAATTATGTTGCATTTTGTTCTTAGTAGGCTCTCTTAAAGTACTGCCAACATCGCTCAGATTTCTCCTAAAGCTTTACTGAATATAAGCACACCGGCGATGCTCTTACCTCTAGTCAGTATTCTGTGCCTACCAAATGGATGGACTCAGTTTACCAGCTCACCGATGCTTCTCTAGCTGACTCTCCCCTTCACTGCTGCTGCCTGTGCTGAGTACTAAGCTCTGTAGATGAGCTGCACTAACGTCTCTCAAAGAGGCCACTGACTATAAGATGCTATGTGCAATCAGAAGAACTGCTGTTACCATATGTGTGTCAAGCTGTTCTCTAGCAGTCTCAGGGAGTCCTCCTGTAGGCTTAGATGCAGAAAGCTGGTTCTCCATTCTATTGAGCTCCAAGAGGAAATCTTCAATTTCACTGTGGAAACCCTGGGCCTTTTGAGAAAAAGACATATCAACAGTATCAGTAAGCAAGCAGCTGTAAAAGCAAACTTTTGGAATGATCCTGAGCTTACTGGGAGGAATCTGAAGCTGCTCCCAGGCAAGGTAGTTATTTTACTTCTGGACTGGCACAGTCTGCTTGCTTATAGCTATAATCTAGCAAAATCCTTCAGACTTTACTGTAACACAGTACCAATGCCTAATACAATCTTATGATTGGACTAAGGGATGCTGAACAGGGAGAAGCCTGACGATGATATAGGAAAAACCTGAATCTCAAAATAAGAGTAAAGACTAACTGAAGAGTAAATACAACGAACTGCAAACAAATCCCAAGGGGTCCAGCAATCAAAAGCTGCTCTTTTCCTAAGGGTTCTATTCTATCACTGAGGCCTCCTCCTCAAGCTCTTCCCCTGGCCTGAACACACACATACCTGCTGCAGAGTTGACTGCAGCTGCTGCTCCCTCTCCTCTGTCTTCTGCAGCACAGACTCCCAGCACTGGTTCATGGTTTCCAGGCGGCTCCTCAGGCTGCTGGCATCATCTCCAGCACTGGATTCAAGAAGTTCATTGCCAGCTTTGTTGACTGTTTCCACAGTGGCTTGATGAGCCAAAACGTCATTTTTTAGAACCTAAAAAATGATGAATGACATAATTTATTTCTATTGATGTCAATTAAACCTGGCTCAAGGTTCACATGACATTAAGCTTCTTGTGGTATCTGGTCTTAAGCTGACAGAGTTAGGTAGAAATAAAAATACTTACATGGTGTTTTGCAAGCTCAACTTCAATGACTTTTGGGTCTCCACTTATTGGCCTCTGAGCATCAAGCAACTCTTCAGTGTGAGTTAGCCAACTCATTAGTTCCTCTAAGGCATGTTGGAACTGGCCAAGGGCCAAGAGAGCACCTTCTAGCTTATGCTGCTCGGGACAAGACAAGGAACACTTGTTAGGAAATCAGAGAGGTTAGACAGCAGTTCACAGACCTATGGTACCACTAGCCTTACCTGTCGATGGGCAATCTTCTCACCCAGATTCTCCCAGAGGTGTTTGAGTTCTGTCAGTGGTTCTCGTATAATGTCTCTGTCTGTTTCATCGGTAGCTTTCTTTAACATCAACTCACCCTGGTGATTGAGTTTTTCCATCTCAATTTGCTGTTGGTAAACCTCTACTTTGAACTCCTATAAAAGATGTACTTAATGTTAACATTAAACCAAGTCTTCAGCATTAAGAAGAAGCAACTCTCTTTCCAAAGCCATTTCTAGATACAAACCTTCATTTCATTTAGCTGATCTTTGACAGTGTTGAGGTCAGTGCCCACCGGGGGCATGGTGCAGAGTTTGATCACAGTGTTATCCAGCCAGTCGAACATAGCCTGAAATGCAAAGGCAAACATGAAGTTAGAAGAGAAGGGCCATTTCCTTCCCAATGTTGGGCTTCCTGATTACGTGGGTTTAGGACCTCTAGCAAGCAGTGACTTACACAATCTGGCCAGCTTCATTGAATAGCTGAATGGGTACAAATACGACAAGCAGGCAATAACAATAAAAATGGCAATAGTAGTAGAAACTTGGATATATGTTATGTCAACATTTTTCTCAACAGACGTGTGAAACTTAGGCCAGAAATGTAGAAGTAACACTGTCCTAGGTTTCAAAACACTGCAGTACTGAGGGTAAGTCACTCCACACCAGATTTAGAAAACGACAAGAGAAAGCAGACCATGTATTTCCGTGGTGGGCATCTCCCAGCCTTTTACCTGGAGAGTGTCCTGATACTGCACAGCCGCTTGCATGGCGTCCTCAAGCTTTTCTAGCCTTTCTTTCCAAGTTTTGTTTAAGTTCTCCCAAGCATTATTCATCTATGGGAAAAATATTGAATCAAATTCTTCTAGTAGTACCTCTCTGGTCTAACTCCACTATGTTTCATCTGAATCCCTCACCCACTCTCCACACCTCATCAATGCTCTTCTTCACTTCAGGCTTCTCAGTTTCTCCACAGGCAAAAATCAAATCTGTTCCAAGTATTCTAATGAACTCCAACTCCTCATGCAGACCATCTGTCTCCTCCTTAATCGTCTATATGAAAAGAGCAGAAAATTAGTCAAGACAGAAAGCAGAACTTCTCAAATGCAACATAGCCTCCCTAATCAAGAGCAAACACTAAGTAGAACCTCAAAAATCATAAAACGATTTTTATGCTTAAGATATTACTTATCCAGAGAGTGCAGCCTCATATTCAAATGGCCAATGTACATACATATCAAAAAATAAGTAGATCAAATGTGGTACATACACAAGTCATAAAATATAAGCATGCAGTCATGACAAAAATGGCAAGGAAAGCATACATTTGAAGGGTGTAATGAGGTTTGATAATTAACCAGCTCTTCCTGGCTCCGAGAAAAAAAAAAAAAAAGAAACAACATAGAAGTCACAATCGATGGTGCTGACAGGCCAGGTCACAGCTGGGCTATATCATCTTAAACACAAATAGTTCTTTGTTAGAGTCTAAAACAGTTCACATACAAACAGAAAGGGAGAGAGGAGGAGAAAGTTTCCATATGAAAAGTATCTGAAATAAGATGGCGAGACAAGCATTGCCAACAGCTATCATGTGAAGTCCATCTTGTAAAAATTAGACTTCCCAGAAAGACTAGAAAAAGATGAGTGTAAGTGACTTGCTATCCCTGGATGATGAATTCAGAATTTTTTATTTTCTACTGTCTATCTCCTCCCTGAAAGCGGAAAAAAGTCTCACCTTAAAAACAAAACAAAGCTTTCAAAACATTGAGCCTTGATAAGCAGCTACCACAACATACTTGGGGCCTGGTGGCTTAGCTCAGAGGCACTGCACTTGCTTAGCATGTATGAAATCCCTGGTTCGATCCTTAGCATTGCATAAAAACAAAACAAAATAAAAAATCACCCCCGCCCCCACCCAAATACAAGATGATGTGTTGCCAGGCAGTGGTGGCGCATGCCTTTAATCCCTGCACTCGGGAGGCAGAGCCAGGTGGATCTCTGTGAGTTCAAGGCCAGCCTGGTCTACAGAGCAAGATCCAGGACAGGCACCAAAACTACACAGAGAAACCCTGTCTTGAAAAACCTAAAAAAAAAAAAAAAAAAAGATGTTTTATATTTTTGTTACCTCAGCAGCTTCAACCTGCTGCTTGATGATGGATGGGTCAATGCCAGGGCTTTCCAAGTCATGGACAATATCCTGGGTGTCTTTGATGGTGGTCAGGAGAGCTGCCATATCATACCAGAACTTCTCGGCTAATTCAAGGACATCAAGGAATTTAATTTCTCGCTCTTCAGACCGTGCTTTGATGTCCTCCCAGAAGAATACCATCTGATCCAGCTTGTCCTGGATTTCTGAAGTAGTAAAGAAGAGATGTGAACAGAACCTCTCCAAATTTGACATCTAAAATTTTCATTGAAATTCAGTTGAATTCAGACATTACTTATAGTTCACAGTAGCATGACTACTGTCATCTCTCCACACTAGTTTTTTCTGCTTGTTGATCTCCCTCATAAAGGGACCACAGAAACAACCTGGAAACATCCCACAAAGTATCTGGTAAGATGAAAGCCCTTAACTCACAAAGGGCTGCAACGGGAATGCTTCCTTCTAGTGTTCTTATTGAACTTTCTGTGAATTTCCCATGGAAAGTGTTACAAAAGGTAGCTATGTTCTGCCCACTATTGATACTGTGATCCTCACTTTAGGGGTTAAAGGAGCATTTGTTTCCTGGCCTGGGAATCTAGCTCCCAATTGTAACCTTGTTTCAATAGGAAAATGTGTTCTGAATTCTAAATGAATTCCACACGACTTTTTGGAATACTCATTACTTGAGAAGTGACTCTGGGTAGGATGCTGGAGGTAGCCACAGCCAGAATTCATTCTATGGTCTTTCTTAAAGAATAGTTAGATCCACCAAGTACCTTTTGCAGCCAGATCCTTGTCTGCTCCCTGAGATCTCCCAATGAGCTCTTCTCCTCGACGTTTCAGGGCCTCAAAGGATGGCTGCAGTTTTTCTAGCTCCATGGTAGCACTTTTATTGTCACTGATGCACTCTCTAATCTTGTCTACTTCAGCAGGGATCAGGGGCGGCATCCGCAGGCGAGAGGAAAGATTCTCCAGAGTCTCCAACATGGGTTCAATTTTATCATGAAACTAAACAAAGTTGGGTTATTAATCATCATAGCAATACTTTATCATATTGGGGGACATGTTAGGGCATAAGGTCAAACTATAAACCTATTGTTTAGGATTGCCTATGTTTAGTCCCGCCCAATGTCTGTTAAGTGTTGGGTTTGTCTAAAAACCTGTTTTGGACATAGTATATTAGTGCTGGCCCATTAGAGTGGGAAAAAGACAGTATTCATTTTGTGAGTCAAAAAATACTAAGTAATATACCAAAAATCCACAAAAATGGTTAGTATTGTCACAATACTTCTCAAACTCCAACTAATAGGATGGGATAGGGACAAGACTATGAACTGGTGAGAGTCAGCACTCAGCATCTCAGATGACAGCTGCATGCAAAAGACTAGACCAACAAGTTAGATGCCCTCCACCGCTATGTAAATGATGGGAACTTAACATGCTGAGTGGCCTGGAGTTTGAAGTACTATGGTATGCAGTTTAACAACCTACCATGTGGAACAAGAGAAAGGGAAATGCCGGCATGATGAAAGGTAACAAGGAAGACCAAATCTAACTTTCCCACTTCTCTGGGACTTTGAATAAAATGACTAAAAATCATAAAATTCTGAATTTATAAATTGATATATAAGTTAGAAAGAGAGAATAGCACAGAAAGTTTTCGTCTAAACACCCCATTTAAAACCAACTCTGGATTTATTAATTTGAGTAAGGCTCATCAATGTTAAGTGCCCTACAAGAAAAGCAAATTTCTTAAATCATTTCCCACTACTCTTACTTCTATACTCCATCCCAAACCGAATGGTCACATTAAACTTCCACAAAGGTAAGGAAGCTTTCTTATAGGCAATGTCCTCAGTTCTCAGCTCTATTAGAACACTGACTCCCATGGAAGTGAGTGGGCACCTTACCTCCGTAATCTGCAATGGTGGGCGCAGTCAACACAACAATGAAATGTGACGATGTGGGGAACACAGGAGCAGGCAGCAACAACACAAAGTAACACATTCCACAATGTGAGTGAGATGGGACGGGAGGTAGGGGGGAAAAACTTGAGTAAGTACAAGTATTAACCAAGAATATTGACTCAACAAGGAATAAAATACCCAGACATGACAAAAGTACCTAATATATTAGTTGAGAAGTGTGTAGTTACATGCTTTAAACTCTACTGCTGGTGGTTTCCCTTCTCTTTGGTGTACTTCTCCCTATGGAGCATACTTTTTCTGAACTAAAAAGCTGGCTGTTTAAGTTCATGTGCTGTTAGGCCAGGCGGTGGTGGCACACGCCTTTAATCCCAGCACTCAGAGGCAGAGCCAGGTGGATTTCTGTGAGTTCAAGGCCAGCCTGGTTTACAGAGCGAGTTCCAGGAAAGGCGCAAAGATACACAGAGAAACCCTGTCTCGAAAAACAAACAAAAAAAAAAGTTCATGCGCTGTTATTCTAAACCTCACCATTAACAGCCTCAATTGGCACTGCCTTTGGTTAGGGTAATCACTGGTTGTGGATCTGCAAGATGAATTTTTCCTCAAATCATCCCTGCTAAAGAGTCACTGTAGCATGTAGTTTTCAGAGAAACCATCAACAAACAATTCCACAACCCCGCCAAGATGCACTTCACCCTTCATACAGTGTCAGTGCGCCAACGCTCCTGAGAACAGGAATACAGAGACAGTTTCCTACTCTGCAGACGCTGTGTTGATAATAGTGTCTGGGGACTCCTGCACACAAGCACACATACCTGAGCAGACTGGGACACAGCCTCATCCAGAGCCAGGGCCCGTTGGCGCACTTCATCTTTTATTTGGGCATACATGTTTTCTGCTTTCTGGTATTTTTCTTCCACCATTTTTCCTTCCTCAGGGTTTAGCTCCTTTAGTTGTGGACCTATCTTTAGTATCTTATCAATATGAGGCTTGTGTTCAGCAATGGATTCCCTTAGTTGCTACGGAAAGAAATATGAATTAAAACATAGTAAGTGAAGAGATAAGCAATTAGCAACAAAAATATAGTGAGGTTCGTAGGTCATAACAAACAAACCAAAAATAATGAGCATATTATATCAGTTTATTTAGATACTTTGATCGGAGGTAATAACAACTTTGAGAGGAACAAACTGAATTGTTAACCAGCATGTCCTAGCCTCTCACTGTTTATGGGGGTCTTGGGCTCCAATGCTATGTAATTCTCTTAATTTCCCAAACCAGATCAGATGTCCAATCACTATGGAAGTCTTCCTGGGCATATTCTGTCTCACTTCCCACACTGTTACTAAGTATGTCTTGCCACCACATTATTATAATATATATTACATAGCTTAGTATCTGTCTACACTTTAGACTGAGTCACAAGCAGGGTAACTGAAGAACAGCAATCATTTGGTAACTCAACCACTCTGACTTTACTGCTATGTCCAGTTTACACCCTCCCCTTAAAGAAACATGAGAAGAGTACTAAGGAGAAATCTTAAAGCAGAAATGAACATTTAAGTAAAGCATTCCTCACGGTATAGTTTTACTGATACATCTATACAGTTCTTTCATCTTATATATGAGGCAAAAACTCTCTGATTAATTCCTTCACAGCTCTCATTCTCATCAAGTCAAAGAGCCATTCAGTCACACTTAACACCTGAAAAGCCTCAGAAATATTTTAAATTTCTTTGATTTTTAGCTCGTTCTTTGTTTCTTCTCGTACATTGGGGATCAAATTTGGGGCCTCAGACATGTGACAAGCGCTCCGCTCTGAGCTAATCCCAGCCCTAGTTAGCACTTTCTTTATCCCTATACTCAAAAGTGGTTTTAAAACTCTTTCTCTTTTAACTTGTTGGAGAATTTAACTTTTGAACTTCTTTGGCTATACCCCAGCCTGAACTAGAATTTCAGTAACCCAGGCTGTCTTCTAGCTCATGACTACCAATATCCAGTGTGCTGGGATTGCAGGCATACACTACCATGCCTGGCTTGACAGCTTCTTGACACATCTATAATCTTAGTATTTAATCAATTAATATTAAATGATGAAGAAAATTTAACATGCATTTGCATTGTGAAAAGAAATTCTGATTAGGAATTGACTTTGTAACATAAATTCACCCCGTAGGCTTTAATCCCTATTCTTCTCACTGAGGGGAGTGGCTTGCTCCTTACCCTCATCTCTTCCTGCTGCTGTCTGAGCTGCTCATGATCGACAGCTGGAGGGGGCAGCTGTGCTATTAGTGCCAGAGTTTCTTCGGCCCAGGGGCTAAGCTCTTCGTATGTTTCCCAAAACTGGTTCACTAGGACCTGTGCCCGCTCTAGGCGGGCATAGCGCTCTGAGTTGAGCAGACTAACAGCTTCATATTGTTGTATTAGGCACTCAGTTTTCTCCTATGGGTCAAATAGAAAAAGAAAAAAAAGTTATAAACCATTTTTCCTTTAAAAAAAAAAAAGTGCAGGTATGCATAAAGGCCTTCCACAAAATTGTGTGCACACACACACACAAGTGTAAAGAAACATACATGAAATTAACTAAGATGGACTAATGAATAAATGATTTTTAATTTCTTCTTTATATTTAATTCTTTTTTTTTTTTTTTTTTTTTGGTTTTTCGAGACAAGGTTTCTCTGTGTAGCTTTGCGCCTTTCCTGGGTCTTGCTCTGTAGACCAGGCTGGCCTCGAACTCACAAAGATCCGCCTGCCTCTGCCTCCTGTGCACCACTACTGCCCGTTAATTCAAATTTAACTACCATACATATACATTATTTCTAGAATTTGAAAAGTATGAATATAGTTGAAAAGGTAGTAAAACAACACAAGAAAACAGTGGGAAACTGACCCTACAGAGTGCTGATGTAAGAGAAAAGCCTCCAAACGCACACTTACTCTTCAGGTGCTTAGGAGGAACAGCTCAAGTCAATTCTTTTCTGAGGAACAGTGGTTACCATGCACCTTGTGTTGTACTTTTAAGGTAAGGACAAATATAACTTAGATGGCCTAGAACTTGAGAGGCTTTTGCCTCACTCTCTCATGTGAAGGGATTATGGGCATGTGCCCCATCCCCTTCCCTAACCATCAATAATCAGAAAGTCTAGTGGAAGAAAAAAAAAAAAACACCTTTAAAACACTATTTTATTGTTTTACTTTCAATTTACCATGATGAAGAATAGCAGCATGAATAAAGGAATCTCACTTACACAACTTAAGTAAAACATAGCTCTCTGAACAGATGAAGATAGGTTTCTTCTGTATCCCAGAATCGAATCAATATTTATATGGATAATTCAGCTATTATTTGGCTTAAAAGGGCTTATTGGGAAATGCTATCATTTTTACTATTTTCTACAGAGAAAATATTTTCCTGTTTCAAATAACCCTGGACTTTTGAATTACAACCTGTTTTTATATTTAAAAAAACTGTAATTCACCTGCAATACAGCTTTCTGCTCCTCTCCACATGTGCTAAAGATTTCACCACGGTGACTGAACAGTTCATCCATTGAATCTTTGTGTCGGATGATGTCAATGGAGAAAGCCTTTGAAAAGTAAACTGCAATTAAGCCAAGAAGTGAAAGGACCTGCCCTGGACCTGTGCTGATGAAATGTCAGACACAACAAATGAAATTGCTTGCTTTAAAAATACATAAAAAGTATTCTTAAAGGTTAGTTTTTACCTATCATTGATGCTCACCTTTAAAACAAAAAGTTATTTTCAATGCTTATTTTTAGTTATTTACAAAAACATTTCCTTCATAAATCACCCAGGAGTTTGTTAACTATTCTTTCTTGGATTCAAAGGTCTACTTACCCTTTGCTACAAAAGAAGCAAACATAAGGTATTTTCCTTATCCAAATCAAGCGTTTATAGATTAATTTCTATCATCACTCCATGAAACCCTTAACTCTCTTGCGGTCAGGACATGGGGAGCACTCGGGATGTTCTATACTCACCTTTTGGACCTGCAGCTGAGCAGTGGTCTGGTCTTGTTCTAGACGAATTGGACCAAGTGCCATCAGCTTTCGCTTTGTTTCAGCAACCCATGCTAGTTCCGCATCAGCAGCCTGCTCGTACTAATAGAGTCAAGGAAATGAACAGTTACATACAGCCAAGGTCTCTTTCTTACAGCTGTAAATTAACCAACACCAGAAAGGCCTGGATTTTTAGAAACACAGCCGCACTTCAAAGAGTAAGTGAAAAACGAAACGATTTCCTAAGAATCACAAACCAACTGGAGGGCTCTGCAGCTGGTGGAAGAGGACTTGCTGAGCATGTATGAGGCTGTGGCTCAATTCCCAGCACCATGGGCGGGGAACAGGGATGAGGACACATGATGAAGATGAGGGTGGTGATGCATGCCTACAGTTCTATCACTTGGGAGGCTGAGGCAAGAGGAGCAAACGTTTGAGGCCAGCCTGCACTACACAAGCATACCTTGTCTCACAACAGTAATACATTTCCAAAAAGAAAATCACAACAACAAAAATGTAGGAAAATTAGAATTCAACTCCTTCAAGAGAAGCTATAGAACTTAGGAGATGGCTGGTCCTCCATTAGAAACAGCAGTTGGAATCTTTCCAAGTGTGCTTTCTAATCAGGGAACTTTTAATCAAGTGCTACTTTCTGTCAACCCTCTCCAATTCCAACACTAAACTGTAGTAATTTTAGTTACATTTGTTACTATTTATTATTTTAATTGATGAAAACAAACACTCAGGTGCAAATACATGAATATATCAGGGCATTTAATAGTGTCCTGCCTTGGAGATGCAGGAGGCTGTGAGGGAAGAGCCACTGCAAAAGGAAGAGGTCAAGAGTTGCACACACAGTTCATTGGTTTTGGCCGATTGACCGATTTGTAAACTAACAGCGTAGCTGCAAATATGGAATGCTTCATGAATTTGTGTGTCATCCTTGTGCAGGGGCCATGCTAATCTCTGTGTCGTTCCAATTCTAGCGTATGTGCTGCCGAAGCGAGCACTATTTACTTACTTACTTACTTATTTATTTATTTTTGAGACAAGGTTTTATGATATAACCTTGTGTATCATCATGCCTGGATATAGGTGTTTAAATATAAATTTAAAATGTCAGTAGACAGCTGAGTAGTATTAACTTGAAAGAACTTGGTCAGATAAAGAATGGGACCTAGAAGAATCCTAAACTCAATCACAAAAACTAAGAACGTTCTCTGTATAACTATTGATCATTACAGTTCTCTAATCTTTATAACCTTTTCTTCCACTGTGCTAACCTCTGTTTACTTTATTACCCTTTATCAGAAATGCTTAGACTAAACCAGAAGTATTTTGAATGTTCCAATATTTATATAGGCAACATTACTGGTTGAGCATCCTCTGGATTTTGGAATACTTCACATTTTTGGATTAGGGTTGCTAAACCTATGTTTAAAGAGAAAAATAATGAGCTGGACATCATGGAGAAGGCCTATATCCTAGCACCTGGGATGTAGAGGGAGAGGAATTAGAAGTACAGGGATAGTGAGTTGGAGGACAGACTAGGCCACACCAGACTGTTTCAAAGTATATGTATGTAGAGTGTGAGTGAGTACTCAGTTTCCCAAGCATAATACACTGTAAGTGAAATTAGCTGCAATGATTAGGGATAATCCTAAAGACAAATTAGGGGTGTATCTGGAATCATACAGTCTTCATGGTTCAGAAAACATTTATCATTGTGAATCCAGGAGTCACGCATTCATTTGAGTGTGTGTTTTGTTATGGCATGTTAACAGATGCATGGCCAGCTGGTGTGACAGTGATGCCTCAGGTGAAACAGGAGAAGCTTGAGTTCAAGGCCAGTCTGGTTACATAGTCTGTCTCAAAAAATGAAAGGGGAAAAAGTACACACCCAGCTACAGAGCAGAATAATTATCTCCCCTCCCTGCCAGAAGGCAAAGGGAAAAAGGGGGAAACATGACACCTGTGTTTACTAAAGGATTCTATTTGGGGTGATTATGCTATTTTGGTTTGCATATTTGAAAGTAATTATAGCTCTTGGTATCTTTCCCTTTTCCATCAAATGCTAAACACACCTTTAACCCCAGCTTCCAGGAGGCTGAGGCAGGCAGATCTCTGTAAATTTAAGGCCAAGTTGGAGCTACATAGTGAGATCCTGTCTCAAAAAAAAAAAAAAAAAAAAAAGGGAGGTGGGGAGGCAGGGCTAGAGAGAAAGGGCACAGAGGTTAAGAGCACTTCCTCTTCCATAGGACCTGCATATGGTGGCTCACAACCATCTGATCTCAAGCCCTCTTCTGCCTTCTTTGCGTATCAGACATAAACATGGTGTGCAGACACGTATGAAGAAAAAACATCCATACACATAAAAGTTTAAAAAAAAATCTTTAAAAACAAAAAGCCTCACTCACATAGGTCTCTTCTTGCAAGTTTTTCTCTATTCCTGGATCAAACCTCTTCCAAGTATTCTCCATTACTGAAGCAAGCATGTTTGTTGTATTTATTTCGATCTCATCGTTCTTCCTGAACCTGTACTTACACAGGTTTTAGCACTGTATCCCATACATACCCCACGACCTAAGACACTAACGCACAGCATTATAAACATTACCTGTTGTGATCTCTGAATAGCAGCATCAATTTCATCCACCCTTTGTCCAATAGTGTCACTGACCAGTTTGTACTGCTCGTTGGCATCAGACACAAGTTTATCCAGCCCTTCTCTGGCTCTCCAGGGCACCAGCTCTAGGAGAGCATGGCTCACCTCATTCACTGTGTCCAACACCAGCCTGTGCTCCATGACCTCCTTCTTCAATTCCTAAGGAGGGAAAAGTTTTCAGGCCACACCTTGCTAAATTAAGCACATCAGCAGCGGAGCCGTGGAAAGCGCTGTCTCTACCACATATCCCAGCAGGGCACTGACCTCCTTCCTTCAGCTCTTTTTTTCTTTGCATCACATTTTTCAATCATTCTGAAACCCGACTTTAGGCTTAGCTGATGCTTACTTAGAACTGTCTGCAAGACTTGAGCCACGCTGTCTGTGAGTAAAACAGTGTTCCTTTCCCTTCTTTTATTTAATGCTCCAAACTATGAATGGACATCTAACCTAATGAATAGCTGCACAGTATTTCTGAACATCAGAACTGCATCTGATCCTGCAGCAGAATCAGAAGTCACTAGGAAGCACCTCCCCCCATTTGCTTCTTTTACTTGTTTTGTTCTCACTCTTTCCCCTTCCAGTACCCTCATCCATCTCCCTTGCCTCCTTTTCACTTGCTTTCTCCCGGTCTCCAATAGTGCCTCCTTTTAGAGAATGAACAGCGGAGGTCAATTAGACAATGTAATACAGCAAGCAAACTTCCTAGGGACTTGGAAACTGACTTCTTTCTTCTTCAGACTCTAGTTTTATCCATGTCTTTTTGTCAACTCTTACTGTCATGAGTAAACAAGAGAAAAAGCAGGAGCACGTTTGGTTTAGAGTTAAGGTAAAGGGAAGGAAACACAATTCAGACAGAGATGAACCCTCTTCCCTTGTTGCAGTGTAAAATGATGGCTTACCTTCTGTCTTTGCTGAAACTGGGGTATTTGCTCCCCTGTGGGAGACTGTCCTCCACTGGCTGCCAGCTCCTCCTCCACCTCCCTCAGCCACCCAGTTAGTTCCTCATATGTAGAATGGAACTTGGTGGCCAGCTGCCGGGCTTGTTCTAAAGTTCTGAGGGCCTTGGAGCTAGTGACTGTGATGTCTGCGTAACGGGTCTTTATTCCGTCCAGCTTCTCCTGGATAAGTAACACCTCCTCACCTGTGAAGAAGAGCATAGCACTGCTCACACTGCTCTCTTCAACCTTGTCTTTAAATTCGAGCTTAAACTTCATAGACTCCTTGCTGTGGTGCTGACTTATAGCCTAATATCCCAAACTGAGTGGTAACTTGAAATAAACCTTAAACCGCATAAGTCACTTTTAAGATTAAGCTCTAAATCCAACTGCAGGTGTTTCCATATGTTCCCAAAACTTTACAGACAATGCTGGTATTCAATGTATTGTCATCTATAACCAGATATAAGACAACTAAGTCTTGTGGTTTTCAAAAGATTTAGCAGGAAATCAACGCATAACCAACTTCCCTTGAGAATACAGCAATATAATAATTGAATACCAAGTTTCTCACAGACCAAGAGAAGAGGTTCATGCTGGGTGCTTACGATCTTTAAGACTACATAGGTGGGGCTGGTGATATGGCTCAGAAGACCAGGGTTTGGTTTCCAGAACCACATAGTGGTTTACAACAACCTATAACTCCAGTTCTAGGGGATCGGATCCAATGCCCTCTGGGGGTACCAAGCACACAACTGGTGCATATATATAGGCAAAACACTCAACACATAAAATAAAATAATCTAAAAAATCGTAGAGGTGCTAAGGGGTACACTTTTCAAAGTACCTGTAGTTTGCTTTAGAAGAGCCTGGCCATTTTTAATAGCTTGATCTACATTCCTCTTTCTATTAATAATTTCTTCATTTAAAGCCTGAAAAGGAAAAAACAGCACTAATCTCAAAACTATGGCACAACAGAGAAAAGAAATGTGAGAGCTTTAAAAGAGCATTTAAAGAGGTGAGTTAGCAGTTTTGTTTAAAATCAAATATTTGATTCCCTTTGGTTACTCTCTATTTGATTATTCAAGACAATTAAGAAATACTTTATAGGCAAGCTCTTTTTTGGGCTGGATGAGAAAAGATTTAGGATGAAATCAGCTTTACCAATCTATCAGTATTAAAAGAACACAAGAATGTTAGAAATGAAATACAGCAAAAATGCCCATTATGTCCAAAATAAAAAGACTTCATAAAAGTAAACAGAAACACAGCTGGAGAGATGCTCAGCAGTTAAGAGCATGTACTGCTCTTCCAGAGGACCTGAGTTTGATTCCCACCACCATCATCAGGCATCTCACATCCACCTGTAACTGCCTCCACACAGATCTGACACTTTTGGCCTCTGCACTCACAGGCACATATACACAAAGACACATAATTAAAAAAAAAAAAAGCCTAAAACAGGAATATTTTATAAGATGACACAGAATCCCTGGGATTTCAGAAATATTCTTGTTACAACTACATGATGAGATTATGGGTACCATTTAGAATGTGTGGTTTTGTTACAGTATGCTCTCATCTACTCAAAAATCTACCGCTACATTACCCAATGATGTAAATCACAAGTTGCAGGTGAGATGGGCCTTGACTCTAACCTGTATGATCTTCTATAATCATCAGCTAAGCTTGTTAAATACAAGTATTCTCACTGACCTATCCAAAAAGAATGAGTACTTGGCACCACTTATATGCATAAACACACTATGCACACAATAAAGTTGAAGTGTCTGGAATGAAGGTGAAGGGAGAGAAATTAAAAGAAAAAGAAATGAAGAGAAACACGTATCAAAATGACAAAATAATTTAGTAACATAACTATAAGAATGAAAACACAAATACCAGGTGGTCGGCATGCTGTTTCTGCAGGACATCCTGTCTGTAATCCTTTACGAACACTGCACTGAGCTTGTCCTCAACCTCTGCCAGCCAGTTGAGCACCTCCACCTCATCCTCCCCAAACAGTCTAGCGTTGGACAGTGCCTGCTCAAGCAGGGTTGCCTTCCGACAGCACCGGTCTTGAATCTCACTGTATCGGGCCTGCAATGAGTCTAGCTTTTCTGACATGATACCCTGTTCTGCAGGACATGTCAGGGAGGAGAGGGACTGCCCAATTTTAACTGCCTGGTGCACATCTGTTGCATGGTTTTCTATTTCTTCCTCTAGAGCCTGGAAATCCAGATGGAAAAAAATGAATAACAAAAAATAAACAAACAAATAAATGAAAAGCAAACATGAAACAATGAATAACAACAAATAACAGAACAAATTAAAATAAAAATTCACCTGCTGTACGGCAAAAGCACTATGAAGAGCGGCACATAAGTTGTTTTTCCTCCCTCTGCTGTTAACCTATTAGTCAATGTCTACTTTTACTCCAACCCAATGGTTCTTTTCCAACTAGTCATTTGACCTTATCTTAAAATAAAAACTCCATAAAACATTTTCTAGGGAATGCTGCAGTTTTTCAGTTTCTACTTCCAGTTCTGTGTTTCGTCTATCATAATGCCTTCCTACCTTGTGACGAATGATCTGCTGATGTATTTTGGCAGTCTGAGTGCCAACAGGTTCCGAGTTAGCAAGCTTTTTCTCTGTGACAGATAAGAAGTCAGAAATAGGCTCAGCTGTCTCATGGAATTGTTTGGCCAGAACCAAGATATCTTCCAGCTGTTTCTGCCTACACAAACACACAGAACAAGTTGCTCAGGCAGAAAGTCATGCAGTGTTAAGTCCAGTAAAAGAGCAGTCTTTACCAGGCATGGTTTCAGTGCCCACAGCAAACAGAACACACTATTAGGTAGAGCTGCTTTACAGCTGGAGTAGTTTTCACTGCATCATTTCCCACTGGCCTTCTCTAAGGTGAGTAGATAATTATCCCTTGATTAAAACAGAGAAAGCTAACCCTGATGGCTTAAACAAAGACTTCTCCAGTCACCTCATGAGTAGAGTAGGATAGAAGGAGATCTTTTAGCACCCCTCCTTAGATCACCTTCCACATATTAGAATGGAATGTAGCGTGTGTACCACAAGAACAAACAGCCATGATAAATAAAACTTAAAGGAACCCCAAATCAACTGTCTTCATGTCTTACTCTACCCTTGCTATCTCTGTACATGAGTGAAGAGAATATTTGAAAACCAAAGCAGTAAGTAATTCTATGAGCTAGAAGTCCCTCCACAGTTTCAAAAATCCAATTAGGCTTCTGGCAATTTCAAGCCAAAACTACACTATGAGTCAAAATTTAAGACTAACCCCCATCACCTCACACACACATACACTCTTACTTCACAGGTCATTTGGAATCTTAAATCTTATATGATATCCACATTAAGCTTGGATTGTAAGTATACTATACACTACAAAGGGGAGAGAAACCACCTTAGATAGAACCTGGAAATAACCACAGATCTGTATGAATACCAAATTAGTAATGAAAGGCCACAATGCGGGGTTTGGATGATAAGAACAGACTGAATGAATAGCTATTTAAAAAGGCCTGGTACTACTGGGGCATTTAGCTCAGTAATAGAACTCTTGCCCAGCATGCATGAAGTCCTAGGTTCAATCCCTAGCACTGGCAAAGTAAATAAGATGAAATAAAAATAAAAAGACTTGGGATTGTGTGATGTATTTCAGTAAAACTTTACTTAACATCTGCTTTATCCAAGTTACACTTAGCAAGCCTATTTCATGTTATTAATTTACTTATTTTAGATGGAAAATATGTATCTCTTGAATGCATATATATTTAACAGTATCACAGACTAGTGCTTGAGGATACAAAAAATCAATTATTAGTATAAAATAACAGAAAAGAAACATGACAAGTTTCAATTACAAACATTAAAATAACTTTATATATATGAAAAGAAAAAAACTGTCTCAAAAACTCAAACTATCACTTGGCTAGATTGTAGGCATCTGCATCTGTTTTCTGGAACAGCAGCAGCTCTATGGTGATAGAGCCACCGCCCCCATCAAGCAGTCTCTAACATCAGTTTCTGAGAGTAATATGTGGGTTATCGCTAAACACTTATCACCTGTCAATAAAAGCCACTGAACACCCCCCAAAGCAATACACGAGTTATCCAAGAGCTTTTACAGCACTTCAGTGACTGTAACCAAACACAGGACAAAATAACCCTCTGAACATGCCTCAAATCCTTTACCTGGCTGCTGCCTTGTTGAGGAGTTCAGTCCATCTGCTTTCCAGACTCTCCAGCTGCCCGGTGATTTTCTCTCTATCAGCCAGCTCAGCTGACTGTGCTATTCTGCCTCCTTCTGCTTGAAGCATATCCACTGTGGCCTTTCGATCATCTAGGAGTCGCTGGAGCAACTGTAGTATAAATGTTTAAGAAGAAAGGAGAGTAATAACACAGGGTCATTTGAAAATAAACCAAGAGCCAGTTGTAGTGGCACACACTTTTAATTCCAGCGCCAGGGAAACACAGGCAGTCAGCCTGCTCTCCATAGTAAGACCCTATCTTAAAAACAAAACAAAAAAACTCAAAACAACTCATCTGGGTGAATCTGAAGCTTAATTGAACAATGCATTCTTGACCCAAAAAGTATTTGATACAGTATAGTTCCTACTACCCCCACTCACTTCAGTTTTTAAATAGTACCATGGCTGTCACTGTATTATTGACAGGTCGCTTCCTTTGAATTAAGAGACAAATACATGAGCCAGGAGTGATGATGCACACCATTAATCTCAGTACTCTGGAGGCAAAGGCAGGCAGATCTCTGTGAGTTCGAGGCCAGCCTAGTCTACATACTGAATTCTCGGTAAGCCATAGAGTCTCAGAAAACAAACAAGCAAAAAACAAAATCACTTAGAAAAACTGTTAGGATCCGAAATGACAGATATGTTGATTAGCTTAAGGCAGTCATTTCACAATGTATTACATACATATACCAAAACATCATCTTGTATATGCTGCAAACATATACAATTTCATTTGTTATTATATCTCACTAAAACTAGAAAAAAGCCAAAACTTTTTTTTAAGATAAACATGGTCTATAAAAAAATTTTCCCCCTTGGTGTACATTCATTGTACCTGGTTATTTCTAAAACACGATCTATGCTTTGTAATCAAGGCTAGCCTGAAACTCAAAAAATCCTACTGCCTCAGCCTCCCAAGAGCTAGTTTTGAAGGCATGTGTCACCATGCCTGGCACATTGAAACAGAAATTAAACTAACAAAAACATAAAGAGGACGGGGGAGTTAGAGAGCTTAGCCGGTACAGTGCTGGCTCAGCATGCGTGAAGCCCTGGGTCTGATCCCCAACACTGCCTAAACCAGGTGAGGGTCACACTTAGAATCCTAGCACTTGGAGGTGAAGGCAGGAGGATCAGAAATTCAGTGCCATCCTTAGCAACATAATGTTCCAGACTAGCAGGAGCGAATGAGACCCTGACTCAAAAAAGTAAAAGATTATTGAATTCCAAGCCATAAAGACATTTATCCATCTCCCTCTCCCTGGGCTTAGGAAATACTGTAAAAGAAAGGGAGGAAAGAATTAAGAGCCAGAGGAAGTAGCGTGCGTGGGCTTAGGAAATACTGTAAAAGAAAGGGAGGAAAGAATTAAGAGCCAGAGGAAGTAGCGTGCGTGCGTGTGTGTGTGTGTGTGTGTGTGTGTGTGTGTGTGTGTGTGTGTAATGCTGATGTCCAGCCCTGACATGCTCTTTCACTAATGAAGTCTCAGCAGCTGTGATTACATGCATAACATCCATGTTAAGATTGGCCCCTGGACACCCTGTCACAGAATAGGAACGGGCTCACGGAACCCCACCCTTTCCTGAAGATCTGATACAGTTAATAGCAGATGGGAGAGGAAAAGACATTGGCAAGGAACCCATATTCCTGTAGACAGTTTTAGTGACACTCACTAGGTCTCTCTCTCACACACAAAGTAGAAGTAGGGCGAGGTGGGACGATAGGGATGAGTGAAGAGGGATGAGAAGGTAATGGAAGGTGAATATGATCAAAATATATTATGTACATAAATGAAAATGTCATAATGAAACCCAGTATTATGTATAATTAACATGCTAGCATTAAGCAAGTGAGACAAAGAAATATAGACAACTCATGCATGACATACAACACTATTCTAAATATTGCTGATCTTAAAACATGACACATGACCAAGTATGTAACTTGCTCGGTCTAACAAATGCCACAGTAAAGCAATGAAAACCAGTTTCCACCTTTCGTCTCAGGAGAATCCAGTGCAGGCTAAGGTTCTACTGAGACTCTGGGTTGTCCGTCACTGTGCATTTCAGTCTGCTGTCCTCATCCCCACTCACCTTCTGTTCTTGGATCTGTGCTTTCACCACTTTATACTCAGCAGACGGAGGCTTCTGATTGGCTATGAGCTCCTCAGTGTCTGCCAACCAGCTGAGCAATGGCTCTAAGGCATCTTGAAATTTCCCACAGTGTAACAAAGCCTCCTGCAGTTGTGCAATTCTTTGTGCGACCTGTGTCACAGATGTGGAGAGCTCAGTAACAGGAAAGAAGAGAGTAGTATTTAAACTACTACTTACCCTTTTAGTAATTACAGATAGCAACACTCAACTTTGTTGGCATTTAGTTTCAAGGGAAGTCTTGGGTTTAGATGTCTCTTTTCATCCCTTCCAGTCTTAGCATAGGAGTTACTTGCTCACTACTCACCTTTTTATTCAGTGTATTCCATCGAGTATTGATCTCCTCCATGTCATGTTCTAGACCCTGCACGTCACAGTTTTTTCCTGCACTCTGAATTAATCCCTGGCCAAGTCCATTCACCTGCTGCAATTTCACCTGAAGAGGATCCACTTGTTCTTTCTGAAACATCTGGAGAGTTGCAAAGCAAAGCAGATTTACTCTAAAGGACATGAAGCCTTCTACACCCTATCTGGTCATTCTCAAAGAGATTCATGACCTCACGAAGGAGGGCAAGGAACAAAGAGGAAAATGTAAGCATGAGAACAGTGAGGTACCAAGGGGACACATGGATTCATGTTTCAGTTACATGTCTTCTTATTATCCTCTTAGTAACATACACTCAGAGGCTGTTACAGCACTATTTAGGTCTTTAACCTAATGACTCAGTATCTTCTTTCAAATCAGTTCTTAATTTTTAATGCTAAAGCTATAGGGAATAGTGAAGTGTTAGTCTTAAAATACTATGGATCCTGAAAGGGAAGGGTGCTATCAAATTACAAGACTTAAGATCTTGGAAAAACGCAGTGGAGAATCTCTGTCTGACCAGTGACAACAGCAATGTACTTTCCTGGCTATGAGTAACTCAATCCGTTAAAACAAATCAACAGTGTGAAAAGTGCAAAGCTCAGAGCTTAAAACCCCTGGGGCCATTTAACTCCATTCTGTTTCAGGGCCACAGACCACATTTAATCATCTTGAAACAGTACTCCCCTGTCTACAAGAAGAAAAGCTCCTAACAACTTTGACACATGTGCTGAGGAAGACATAGAGATATAAAATACTTCAAAAAGATGATACCATGGATCGTGTCCACCCATGAAACAAAAGAATTTAAAAAACAATGGGAGTAAGTGTAGTAAGTCATATGTCTAGTTTTCTCTACTACAGTTAAAACTTGGACATTTCTAAATGCAACAGTCAGAACAAAAAATGGTCCTTTTGAAAACTGGGTGTAAGCAAGCCTATAATCTCAGCACTCAGGTGGAGATACAACGATCAGAAAGTTCACCATCATCATCAGCATAGAGAACCTGAGGCCTTTCTGGGGTACATGAGACTTGTGGTAATATATTGTGTACCCTAATAAAATTTACCTGAAGATCAGAGAACAGAACAAGCCACTAGATTAAACATAGATGCCAGGCAGTGGTGGCACACACCTTTAATCCTAGCACTCAGGAGGCAGAAATCGGTCTGGATCTCTGTGAATTCAAAGTCACCCTGGACTCAGTCTAGGAGAGAAAACATGGCCAGGCAGTGGTGGCACACACCTTTAATCCCAGTACTGGGAAGTACACAGGCCTTTAATACCAGGAAGTAATGGCTGGGCGGAGAAAGGTATAAAAAGCATGAGGAGACAGGAACTAAATAAAGGCTTTTTCAGGCTGAAGAGTTGGTGAGGTAAGAGGTGGTGGCTGTGGCTTGTTCCTTTGTCTCTCTGATTTTTATGCATTTACCCCAATATCTGGCTCAGAGTTTTTTTATTAAAAGACCTTTTAGAATTCGAGTTACAGAGACCCTATCTCAAAATCAAAAAACAAAACAAAGAAACGCCAAAACTTTAGTTTTCCCACACTTTTGCCAAATTCATAGTCTTAAGGGAAAGAATGACAAATATTTATTCCAAAGAACTGGTTTCTCTCAATTATTAGAGTATAAAATTAGCTGTATTTTACCAGCCTGCCTAAATATACTTTTCTTCCGTTCTCTTCTATACAAAGTTCCTTCTGTTTCAGAAAAAGAGGTGTGTCTGTGAAAGCCAGAGCATGACAGAAAATGGAAGAGGACAAGATAAACATAACAGAACTGAATGCTTAAGACAGATTGATTCTGTTCTACAATAGACCATACATCACACTATGTATGGAATCTAATTCTAAAGGAATGCCTATGGTTGGATAAGTGAATTGGTAAAGACAGAAAGGCCCAGTAAAAACTGAAGGAAAGGTCGGGAAGGAAATCACCAGTACACTTCACTTTATACTACAACTTGATCATATCGTATTTTGTTAGGCAAACTACAAAGAATTCAGCTTCAACAAAATACAGTTCTCAGAAAAAAATCCCCACAAGTGCCACCACATATCTCTGTTCTGTAACACTAAAGATATTAATCTGAAGAAAAACCAGGAAGAGTGAGGATGAGGACAGATGAAGGATATTATGAGGACACAGGACTCTGAAGTTTATTAATGATGGTGAGGATTAGAAATGGAGGGACAAACCAGAGAAGAGGCAGGTGGATCTCTGGGAGTTGGAGGCCAGCCTGGTCTACAAAGTGATTTCTAGGACAGCCAGTGATACACAGAGAAACCCTATCTGGAAAAAAATAACAACAAAACAAAACAAAACAAAACAAAACAAAACAAAACAAAAGGAGGGACAAGGAGGAGAAGGCCCAGAAGACAGAGAGAAGGTATTTAACCACACTGAAGGGCCCTTTTTACTCTATGAAATCACATACATTCAAGCTATTGTTTAAGATTTGTTTTTATTTGTGTGTACTTGGGCACTGGTGAGGACTGTAGTTACTTTTATCTTTGGTGGTATTGCATTTCTATTGGAATTCTGGCTCATCTTTTCTTGATATTTTTCTTCTCTTTCTACTCTTCTTTACCTCGGAATGGAGGATGTTAGTCAAAAGTCTTCCTCAAAATTCTTATTTATTTATTTATTTATTTATTTATTTATTTATTTATTTATTCATTCATTCATTCATTCATTCATTCATTCATTTGAGACAAACCTTACTATATAGTTTAGGCTAGCCTAAACTCATGATCCTCCTGTCTTAGCCTCCTGAGTTCTAGGTAATTGGTAGGTGTACATCACCATTCCTGGCTATCTCTTTTCTTTTAGTGTCCTGCATGGGCAATTTAATCTATCTATATCACTTGACTTATTAACTCTGATAAATACTTACGGTTCTCAATTTAAATCTCTCTTCTAAGCTTCAAATCCACACATCCAACTGCTTTCTTATTATCTATTTATATACCAACCACTTATAGGTACCTTGAACCTAACGGTTCCAATGAAACAGTATCTTTCACTTTCCCATCCCTTTACATTTATTCCTTCCTAAATCAAACCCTAACATCTGTTTTTGAAAACAATAATTTACTACTGTCCAGTTTGTACTTAACTGTATAAACCAGATTCCATGTCATCCTGGATAAATGATACACCTCCAACATAAAATCTATCAACAGGTCTTAATTCTACTTCCAAAGTATTTCTTGACTCTATCCAATTGTCTCCCAATCCACTCTGTCAGTTTATAATTATATATTTACAAGAGCCACTGCTGTGCTTCATATCAGCCTCCCACATGCTACTGTAAGGCCCACAAAGGCAGGCACTGTGCCAGTTCTATTCACTGCAAAAGGCTAGGATCTGGCACAAAGTTGATGCTCAGTAATTATTTATTTCTTGAATGAATGACTCCTTGTATAGAAATTGCTTAAGGGAAAGCAAACAAACTCATGACAGATCTGCCTATCAGCTGGACATTCAAACACTGAATTGGCGTTGAGACGAGACCCACTTTTTGCTTAAAAAGACTTCCTTGGCCAATTTTAATTTTATGAAAGCCCCACTTTGTATAAAAGGCTGCCCCTCTTCCTCTGAACTTTTGACTGTAAGTAAGACTGAGGGAACCTATAGGTGGGGTTTAAGTAACTGGGGACTGCTCTCAGTGGCCCAAGATCCCAACACAGAAATAATGAATCAACTAACATTTTGCTTCTTCTAATCAAGCTCTTATTAGTGCCTATTATGAAATTTATATATTAAAAGAGAACAGAAAGTTCATATTTTTATCTAGGTATACACATGTGCATTTGTACATGTATAAACATACAAGCTCTGAAGCCTTTTACTCTAAATCAAATTCCAGGTTATGATCACTTGTTGAGTTCTAAGTATTTATGCATAGAAACAATAAGTTCCTTTGCTTCTAAAAATCTCCTAAAAGCCAAGTATGGTGTTTCACACCTGCACTATCAGCACTCAAGAGGCTGAAGTAGGAGGACTCCATAGTGAATTCCAGGCCAGCCAGAATAGGTCCTGTCTCAAGACCCACACATACCAAAAAACTCTCTAAAAATGTATAAACTGGAATTCATACAACCTTGGGAAAAACACTTTTCTACTTCCTGCCGTGCTACAGATGGACCCGGGACTGTGTGCACGCCAGGCAAGTACTCGACCAATCAGACACATGTCCAGCTCTGAAAAACTTCTTTAAAAATCCAACTAATGATAATTTCAGTAGTGTTTCTCCATTTTCCCTCCCCATCCTCATTTATAGCTCAGGGTGCCCCACAATTATATAGCCCAGGTTGGCCTCAAATATCCCTTCCCCCTGCCCCCAATAACTCAAGTGCTCAAATTGTAGGTATGCACCACCATGCCTGGCTTCAATAGACACTGTCAAAATAGCCAGGTGTGGTGGTGTATGTCATTAATCCCAGAACTTTAACCACAAAGGCAGAGGCAGGGAGATCTCCATGACTAGCTTGTCTACATAATGAACTCCAGGCCAACCAGGACTATACAGTGACACCTGGCCTCAAATAACCCCACTTAGAGAATGAGTGGTGAGATGTCACCACTTCTTTCTCCTGTCATGTATCAGGCAGTACTTTATAACACGAGGATCTCCTGTACCTGGAAGGATCTCAGAGACCTGCATTGAGGATTTCTCTGAATTCCTCTTTATGCTGATCAGATTGGCTCTTTACGCATTAATCCCTTCACTGATTGCTGCTATAGGCTTTATATCACAAGTATTTCATTGGCCTACTGTTTTAACTTGAGAGGTGACTGCAATCTCAATTCAATCCCACATTCTATAAAGTGTAGCAAATTCTAACTTGACAGGAAGCTACTTTACAAGATAACTGTTGACCTCAAAGGGAAACGACCATCACCCAGCTAAGCAAGAGGATTTATAGCAGAGTTGGCAGCTTAAGGGGCACAATCAAAATTATGTAGCCGGGTGGCGGTGGTGGCGCACACCTTTAATCCCAGCACCTTCAAGGCAGAGACAGGTGGGCCTCTGAGTCTGAGGCCAGCCTGGTCTACAGAGAGAGTTCCAGGACAGCCAGGGCTACACTGAGCAACTTTAAATGCACTGTCACCTTATCCTTACAATCCTCTGAGGAATCTTGAGTGAGAAGACTCAGAACACCTAATCTTCCCAGAGTGGTTCAGAAGTACTCAGGTCTCACTCAAAGCTCAGTGTAATTCAGCCTAACTGTACCTCACTAATAAACATGAATTCTCTTGATTTTAAGAAAAGGCTTGCTATAGTTTTTCAAGAGGAATCACACTTTCCTGCTAATAAGTTTTTAAAAAGTAAAAGGTCGCCGTGCAATGGTGTTGTATGCCTTTAATCCCAGCACTTGGGAGGCAGAGCCAGGCAGATCTCTGTGAGTTCGAGGCCAGCCTGGTCTACAGAGCAAGTTTCAGGACAGACTCCAAAACTACACAAAGAAACCCTGTCTCAAAAAACAAAACAAACAAAACAAAGAAACAAACAAAAATAAAAGGTCTATTTACAAATGTGTTAGTTTGGGCTCCAGCATATGCAAGTAAAAAAGGAGTAAAAGTTTACACCAGAGGAAATTAAGATACATTTTCCCTCTAAATGCAATAGAAAATTTAGAAACAAGCTCAAGAGCACAGAATTAACAAAAGGAAGGAGGACCTATGCCATTACTAGTTACCACCAAGTGAGAGAAGTTCCAGTTCTTTCTTGACTCTCTAGGCCTTCCTGCCAATGAAATGAGCAACAATTACCTCAGGAGAATTTAATCCATCAGCTGTAGCCAGAGGCACTTTCCCATGTAGCACTGGGCCAGGCATCTCTTTTATTCCAAATGCTGAAGGATCAAGGTCCTCTTTGACCCACATTTCAGGGGAGGAAGGATCTTCAAGAACAGGGGTTTCTTCTGCAATGGGCACTGACTCAGTGTGGGCAGTTCCTCCCAGGAAGGGCCCACCAGGGGAGAGCATCTCCTCCACAGCAGGCACTGCAGTGGCTGGAGTGACAGGACACTCTGGGATGGACACACTAACTACTTGAGTAGGAGGTTTCTCTGGAGTAGGATCTTCAAGAGTTGGGGCAGCAGACTCCTCCGGCGTAGGCCCTGCAGGAAGAGGAGTGCCAGGCTCCTCTGCAGTGGACGCTACAACTGTTGGAGCATTGGGCTTCTCTGAGGTGGGCCCTGCAAGAGTTGTTATGGCAAGTTCCTCTGGGAGGAACAGTGCAGCAGCTTGAGGGTCAGGCTCCTCTGAGGTAACGTCCTCACCTGTGACGGGCACTGTAACAGTCTCCACTGGAGCCACTGCACCAGACGAGGCGTCAGCCTGTTCTGGGGCTGATAATGCAGCAGCTGTAACATCCTCCTCTACGATGACCACTGAAGCAACTGGGATGTCCTCACCGGGGAAAGACACTAGTGGAGCAGCTACAGTGGTTCCCTCTGAGGCAGAGGCATTGGCAGCAGGCCCCTCTAGGGCAGGCACTGCTACAGCTGAGCTGTCCTCTCCTGGCATGGGCACTACAGAACCGAGCACATCGTCTCTCATGGCTACTACAACAGGTGGGACAGGCTCCTGTCGGCTGGATACCCAGTCCTCTACACCTGGTGCAGGGTTACTGGCTTTGGTGACTTGTTCTTCTGGAAAAATGTTCAGGGTTGACTCTAAACCTCTCATTTCCATCTCCCCTTCCTGTGATGGCATCATACTCAGCTCAGGTTCTCCATCATTCATGGTTTCTGCTCCAGCCAGCAGTTGCAGACTCAGAGCCCCTGACTCTGGAAACTTCCTCTGGAAGTTTCTAAGAAAATGTACTGGCGCTCCATTCTCTAAAAGCTCTTCTGTTTCATCATCGTCATCACAAACTTTCTCCGTGGACAACTCACCAGGATCTACACTTCCCAATGATGTTGGACTGTTGTTTTCTGGATTAATTATAGCTCCTTTTCCACTTTCTAAACGAATCTCATCTGCTAATAAATTTGAATCAGATGATAACACCTCTTCTACTTCAGGTCCTGAGGTAACATCTTGTTCACAGTTAAAAGCAAAACTGAGAGGCATCTTTTCCATACACACCTCTACATTCCCTTTAGTCTGACTGCAGTCTACCTGGGACAAATTGCCATTTTCTTTGGCTAACTCAGAAGCAATAAAGGCTGGCAGTTTTTCTTCACAAGAGGCTCTGGCATCAGAGTTCAGCAATCCTCCTGGGTCCAGCTCTCCACGTGGCTCCACATCAGCCAGAGACTTAAATTCCCCACCAATCGTGGGGCTAAAAGGCACTTTTTCACACTCCTTGCTAACAGTGGAAGTATCCCTCCTGCTATCGGGGTGAGTACTAAGTTCAATAGCTTTAGGCACCTGAGAAGAATCCAGGGCGTTACAATATTCACCATCTAATCCAGTATCATGGTCCTTTATCCTTACACTTACAAGACCCACATGCTGTTCCTTTTCTAAAGCAGCTCCTGGAAAATGACTAATTAAAAGAGAATCTTCTGCATCCTGGGATGGGGCCAGCCCTTCAGAAGAGGCTTGACCCAGCAGCTCAACTGAAGAAGCTACTCCTTCCTCACATAAACATTCCTTTTCAAGTTCAAGAAACATCTGCACAGAATCTGTGTCAGAGAGCTGCTCAGCTTCTGTAGGGCACTGGCACCCTGAGATCAGCCCCTCTAGGCCCTGAGCAGGTCTGTTTTTCATCTCACTGATAACATCTTCACCTGCGGGCACACAGGTGCAGTCAGCAGGTATACCCTTGGGAACAGAAGCAGGTGGATCCCCAGTTGGCTGCAGGTCATCAGCGCAGCAAACCTGGCGAAGAGCTAGGTGGTCAGAGGTTCCCGAGACAGACGAGCAATCGGATCCAACCTCTACCACTGCCACTGTGTTTGCTTGTTCTCTTTCTTCAAAAACACCCGTCAAGCTCATCTTCTCATTTGCAACTGGAAGACTGTCTCTTCTCTCCGACAATTTTTCTTCCTCCCACTCCTCCTCAGCCTCCATCATGATCCATCGCTCATCCTCCTCAAATTTTAACTCAGACTCTGTTTTTTCTCTCAGGCTAGGTGTTAGAAGACTATGTAATCCTGGATCCAACAGCTCTTCACTCAGGCAAGGAGAGAGAGGTGGTAGTTCCACAGTGCAGGCAGTGTCCCCAAGGGGGTGCTGCTTCTCACTGAAGCCTCCCTTAGAAGAAGTTTTCCTGGCCCTAGGCCAGGTTGCACTTGAGAATCTGTGTTCCTGCATTTCATCTGAGTTACCACTTGCGGCTGCAGCTTCGCACTCCAGAGGCTGGAATTCATGGGGAGAGTTCTCACTGTGCTGCTGGAATCTGAAGTCCTGGCACTCTCGCAAGTTTCCATCCTGCACTTCTGGAATATCTACAGATTTGGACATGTGTTCCAAAGTTACAGACTCAGATTGAGGTTCTCTGTGGTCAAAGGGACCAGAACTTTCTGTCAATGCAGAACTGGATTCCTTTTTCTCTTGCAAGGAAGGATTTGAAGCACCAGCTTCCGAGACTTCACTGAGAGAAGCCTCCATCCTTTCTGCAAATTCTGGGAAGTTGGGTGGCATGAAGGACTTCCATGATCTTCTGTTAACGTTATCTTTGCGCTCTGCATTTGGCCGGCGTCTGGGTGGCACAGGGGCTGACTTCTGCACATCACTGCTTAGCTTTAATGCATCAAATATTATTCTCTCATCCAGCTTCTTGCCTTCTGGCACTCTAGATTCAAAAACATTAGATGATGCTCCTAATGTACCATTGCTGGATATGGTACTTCCTTCCATCTTCTCCATGGTGCTTTTGGAAGTCTGATTAAGTTTTGATCCCTGGTCAATCTGTTCATTTATCCTCATAGTATCATATATAGACCGCTGTGGAACATAGCAATCTTCTATATAGCCATCCTCCTCTTCCCCTTTCCCCAGGCAGGTGGGGTTCCGCCTTAAACAGTCTGGCCTGCTAAGTGGCTTACCCATACTTTTTCAATAAAGATGAACTATCAATCTTTCAGAAGTTTTTTTCCCCCCGACAGGTTCTCCCAAAATACATTCTACACGAGTTGTAAGTCCTCTCACATGTTTATACTCCAAACCACCAACTGCATCTGCCTTCCAGAAAGATCTGGAAGTTCCAATTCGAAACCATTTTGGGAGAAACTAAGACAAACAGGTTTTTCCTCACAGGCTAGCAGCCTCATAATTGCAGGCAGACAAATGACATTATTTAATCAACAAGCATAAAATAATTACTTGTATGGCTTCTGGTTTTACTTTTCTAAAGAGCACTGCCTTTTCAGATTCAGTCAGCAGAAATCATTTGTTATTGACAAGTCTTATTTGATATCTAGTTTCACTCAATTCTCACTGAAGCTGAGTTGGAAGCAGAAAATTTATACCAATTATGTCCTTTAATAACAATGGCACACCCTCTCTAGCCTTCAAGTATGGTCCAAGCTCCTAAGAATTCCTTTCATTTTATCCTGTGTTCAGCCCTGAAGAGTCCAGCTGGTCTGAATTAGCCATTCGTCCTCTCTAGTTGGGGTGTTTGCATTTGAACAGGGCTGGTCAGCGGATATTCCTGCAACTTTAAACACAGGAAGTCCTTCATTCGGGGCCAGCTTGGGGCTTCCTGTCTCCAAAACATCATGGCATTGTTGTGGCTTCCAAGCCAACACTGTATCGTGGCCGCAAACAAGGCGAGTGGAGGCCCACCCTGGGCCTTTCAGAGGGCGGGCAGGCTGCGGCAGCGGCCAAGGGGCTGTCTGAAGGACTCACTCAGCACCGCCCGCAAACCCGCGCCATGCCTCGTGCCCGGAGGGCCAGGGTCGCCTCACCGCAGCCTTGCAGGTGGCTCTCGGACGCGCCGGCCTCCGGTCTCGCACTCAGGAAGTTAGTTTCTCCCTCCGGCAGCACAGAGTCCCGTGTCCTGTGGGCGCCGCCTCCCAGGCCGCCGCAGGTCTCCGGCCCCTAGCCGCCGCGTCGTGGGCTGCATGACAAGCAGTCGCCTCTTTTCTCCACCACGCCGCCGCTGGCCCTGCGGCCGTCCTCCCCGCCCGCAGCTGTCACGGTCCCGGCATGCAAACTTCTGGCTGGGAACAAAAGGCTTCGCTCCGGCCGCACGAGGGGGACGAGCCCGCCTCTCTCACGCCGCGCGGCCCGCTCACCCGTCGCTGGCTGGAACTGCTCGGGTGGCGGGCGGCTCTCCTCCCCCTTCCAGCGCCGCCACTGCCGCCGCCCCGCCCTGCCCGGGCAGCCCCCTTGGAAGCCCGGGAGCGCGCGGCGCGGACAGCTAGGGAGGAGGACGGGGGCGGGGCCAACAGGGAGCCCCGCCGGGAGGGGAGGGGGCGGAGGCCAGGATTGGAGGCTGAGGCGCCGAGGGAGGGGCGTCCCGGGGTTGGGGCGAGGGACCCCAGAACATCCCGCACCACCACCCCGGCAGCTCACTCCCTCCACACTCGCGGGCGTAGCAGAGTCCCCGCCCGCGAGGGTGAGCGG
Organism: Peromyscus eremicus; assembly: GCF_949786415.1. NCBI lineage: Eukaryota > Metazoa > Chordata > Mammalia > Rodentia > Cricetidae > Peromyscus > Peromyscus eremicus. Next base: position 134,564,469 of record NC_081417.1, read on the forward strand.
AGAGGAGCAGTCCTGGTCACGCCGGGCAAATCCCCTGACAAAGGAAAGCCCCGCCCTCCCAGCGCTGGCCCGGCCCCTTCGCCCCCCCCCCCCCTTCTTTCCAACCCGCCGGATCCGAGCCCAGCCCAAGGGCGAACCCAGAAGGGGCGCCCCCGCCTCCCCCACTGCCAGCCGGTTGTGGCTAGGGCCACTCGGAGCCCCATCTGCCAGTAGAGACGCACGGGCTGGGGTGGGCCGTCTGCACTACCCCAGGCTCCAGCTCTGCCGCCAACGGTTGTCCCTGTATTTTTCCAATGTCACCTCTGGCGCTGACCAAAGAACAAGTCAAGTCTTAAACACAGTCTTTTCTTGGTATCCCATGGAATTAAGTTAGACTTAGAAACCAAGTTATTGGATAAGCTCTAGGCACAGTTTCCCTTCTCAAGTATGTTAGATCATGGCCCATTGCGCCACCTGGACTTCTTTGCCCAGACTTTGGCGGTCTTTATGACCGGAAAATGGGGTCGAGTTGGGGGGGGGGGACGTGGGGGACACTAGCAGGA